>NW_015555909.1:192024-202947 GCF_001515605.1 Sinocyclocheilus anshuiensis | reverse complement strand
CTTGACAATCCTCATAAGGCTGCGGTTCTTTCGGTTGGTTGTGCATCTTTTTCTTCCACACTTTTTCCTTCCACTCAACTTTCTGTTAACATGCTTGGATACAGCACTCTGTGAACAGCCAGCTTCTTTGGCAATGAATGTTTGTGGCTTACCCTCCTTGTGAAGGGTGTCAATGATTGTCTTCTGGACAACTGTCAGATCAGCAGTCTTCCCCATGATTGTGTAGCCTAGTGAACCAAACTGAGAGACCATTTTGAAGGCTCAGGAAACCTTTGCAGGTGTTTTGAGTTGATTAGCTGATTGGCATGTCACCATATTCTAATTTGTTGAGATAGTGAATTGGTGGGTTTTTGTTAAATGTGAGCCAAAATCATCACAATTAAAAGAACCAAAGACTTAAACTACTTCAGTCTGTGTGCATTGAATTTATTTAATACACGAGTTTCACAATTTGAGTTGAATTACTGAAATAAATGAACTTTTCCACGACATTCGAATTTATTGAGATGCACCTGTAGTTCGGCCAAATATTGTCCTAACAAACCATACATCAATGGAAAGCTTATTTATTCAGCTTTCAGATGATGTATAAATCTCAATTTCAAAAAATTGACTGGTTTTGTGGTCCAGGGTCACATATATGTTATCATGACTATGAGGAAATGTGATTCTTCAGATTGACTGTTCACACTGTTAGTTACATGTATTTAGAACTATTTGTGTCTGTTCAGACTGCAGTCATTTTTGTTCGCATATCCACACTGTCTGATGTAGTGACAAGGCAAACTTGTGTAAGTTAACCAAGCAATGGATGCTTTGACACTGATATATTTCTCATGAGGTTATTATCCATATCTGAACACGTCACAGTCTGTCACAGTGTACAAACAGGTGCGGGTGGCAAATGCTGGTTCCACACTTAAGCAAGTTTGGGATCATTAAGATTTTTGAATGTTTTTGAAAGTAGTCACTTATGCTGTCCAAGTCTGTATTTATTTGATTGTTTTCCATTTAAATGTATTGCAAAATGTAATGTATTCCTGTGATGCAAAGCGATTTTTTTTTTTGCATCATTACTCCAGTCTTCAGTGTCACATTATCCTTCAGAATTCATTCTAATATGCTGATTTGCTGCTCAAGAAACATTTCTGATTATTATCATTGTCGAAAAGAGCTTTTGCTGATTAATATTTTTGTACAAACTGTGATACATTTCAGGAGTGTTTGATGAATACAGTAGAACGTTCAAAAGAACAGCATTTATTTGAACAAATCTTTTGTAACATTGTATATGCTTTTACTGTCATTCTTGATCATTTTAATAATTAAAAAAATTGGCTGGTGGGAATGCATCATCCTCTGGAATTTTGATTCAATTCATTAAAAACAAACAAGTCCCACTTTCTCACCTCATCTCAACAAAAAACATTAAAAAATGCTTAAAGGGATAGTTCACCCAAAAATGAAAATCCTGTCATTAATTACTCACCCTCATGTCGCTCTAAACCCGTAAGACCTTCGTTCATCTTCAGAACACAAATTAAGTTATTTTTGATGAATTCTGAGAGCTCTCTGACCCTCCCATAAACAGCAATGTAATTACCACGATCAAGGTCCAGAAACGTAGCAAGGAGATCGGTAAAATAATCCATGTGACATCAGGGGTTCAACCATAATTTCACGAAGCTACGATAATACTTTTTGTACGCAAAGAAAACTAAAAATACGACTTTATTCAACAATTCGTCTCCTCCGCGTCACCATATAGCGCCATTTTGGAGAGTATCCACTGAACGCAAACAGCGTATGCTGTTTTGTCAGCTGCGTCACGCGGATATGTTTTCTACGTTGTTTACGCTTTGATTTGAACGAAAACAACATATCCGCGTGGCACAGCTGACACAGAATGGCATACGCTGTTTGCGTTCAGTGGATACTCTCCAAAATGGCGCTACGGTGACGCGGAGGAGACGAATTGTTGAATAAAGTCATTATTTTTGTTTTCTTTGCGTACAAAAAGTATTATCGTAGCTTCGTGAAATTATGGTTGAACCCCTGATGTCACATGGATTATTTTACCTATCTCCTTGCTACGTATCTGGACCTTGATCGTGGTAATTACAGGTCATACGGGTTTGGAACGACATGAGGGTGAGTAATTAATGACAGAATTCTCATTTTTGGGTGAACTAACCCTTTAATTTCAACATTCACTCTCCTCGCCTAGTCCCATGCAAAGCATGCTGGGAACTAGAAAGTTTAATTTCACACAAAACAGTTAAATACACTTCTGTCTTACAAATTTAAGTCAGTTGCATGTAATAAATTTATGTTAGGTAAAAATGTTTAAGACTTAATGCATTAGCTCATTTTAATTCATTCAAACAAGCAGCAAAATAATGTTGACTGAACTGTGTAAGTGTGAACATTCTGCTAAACATCTCCATTTGCAGGTCTGTGAGTTGAGAACGACATGAGGGTGAGTAAATCGTTACAGAATTATACATTTTGCACAAACTGAATAAATTAACTTTTGTTTGAAAATTAACAACAGAGTATTTATAAACCTCCAAATCGAGTATTTTTGCAATTACTTTCCAAAACATAAGCTCTGAAACTGTTACAGACTTTGAAATGCACAATCCCGCGATCTACCATCATTTAAAATATATAACTCATGGGGAAAGGAAGATCCGTTTTATTTTCAGTGAAGGACACACAGGATCCATTCACAAACATTCATAACACATCTTTCATTATGTGTGCTAACGGTGTGGATCTCAACTCTGATCCTGGGAACCCAAGCACTGCACTTTCACCTCCTTTATTTACACACAATTCAGACTCTAATATCACTAGCAGAGCACTGCATGAACTGAAGTGCTGTGAGTCTCCAGGTCCGGAGTTAAAAACCACTGTGCTAAAACATCACCAACATTAGTGCCATTTATACCCTGATGTCAGAAAGTACAAAAAGACCACAGACAGTGTCAATTCTCATTATGGGAGTGTCTTAAATACCACATGAACTGTGAGTCTTCACCTTCAGATCGGAGATTCACAAAGTGGATAATCTGGCTACAACATGACATTTTGGCACCGAAACAAAGGGAAACTGAAAAATAAGTGCCCAATCTAAACTTCCACACTCAAAAACAAAAGCAAATACTGAATGTGTTCCAACGAAACTTCACAAATTGTTGCTTCTCGCACGAAAAAAAAAAAAGGAATACTGAACTTGCTTGTACAAATACATGACAAGTCAGGCTTGAAGAGCTGAGCTTGGCTGTGCAGGAAGAGAGTAATGAAAAAACAAGACAGCTGGAAGGGCAAACACAAACTCCACCTGGGGCGACACAATCCCTGTCCCTGTCTGATTCGGTCCGTCAGTCTCTGAGGGCGGTTCGTGTGAGTGTGTCGTGTCTCATTTGGCTTTGCCAGCGCCCTGCGTCTCTTCCTCCACCACTACAACGGGCAAATTGTGGAACTGACCATTGGCATCCAGCTGTATCGCCTTCTCTGTCTCGCCCTGCACCACCTCCTCGCCTCCTTCCACCACAGTCGCTCCACCCTCGGCTTCCTCGCCCTCCAGCTGCAGCTCCATGACGCTCATGCTGTGGTCGGCGGTGGCCGGGTCTATCTCGATCAGGGTGGTGTTGTCTTGGTTCTCGTCCTCTTGCACTACACTGACGACACTCTCCTGCATCATTACCGTACCGTCCACCACCTGACCGTCCTGGGCTACGCCGGAGGTCGTCTTCTGCGTGAACTGGACGAGCTCGACGGGGCTCACAAGCTGCCCGTGGTCCGGCACGGCTGTGGCGCCCAGCAGCGTGAGCCCAGACGCCGGATGGAGCGCAATGGCTTCGGTTTTTCCATCCGAACCCGCGGCGATTCTGGTGAAGAGCTGCGAGCCGGCCGGGAGGGCGTGTAGGGTTACAGTGTTGGAGGCTTGGTTGAGGCCGGCCACTGCGAACGACTGGCCGATGGAGGAGAGTGTGATGGGGGAGAGCACGGTGATGGAGGCGGGCCGCTGGAGGCGGGGGCGTTTGGGAGCGCGTTTGGATGGAGGCGTGGAGGGGAGAACCAGACTGCTGAGGGCCTGGGATTGAGACAACCAGCTGAGCGTCTGCTGCCGCTTCTGCTCCTCCACCTGCTGTTCCAATGCTAAACATACACACAAGAGATGGCGCTGTTTTCAGTGAATTGAAACAATCTATGAGACTGACCAGATCTCACTATTAACTATTAACTTTGAATTTGCATCATTAATCTCTTAATCTGCTGCTTATTAATAGTTAGTAAGGTAGTTGTTAAAGAGATAGTTCACTCAAAAATGAAAATTCTGTCATTAATTACTCACCCTCATGTCGTTCCAAACCCGTAAGACCTTCGTTCATCTTCGGAACACAAATTAAGATATTTTTGATGGAATCTGAGAGCTCTCTGACCCTCCCATAGATGGCAAGGATATTACCACGATCAACGCACAGAAACATAGGAAGGACATAGACACAAGATTACATTCTGGAGTACTTTCCAAAATGGTGGAAGACGGAAACTCAAGGAGAAGAATTGTTGAATAAATTATGTTATTATTGTTTTCTTTGCACACAAAAAGTATTGTCGTAGCTTTGTAAAATTACGGTTGAACCAGTGATGTCACATGGAGTATTTTACCGATCTCCTTGCTATGTTTCTGTGCGTTGATCGTGGTAATATCCTTGCCGTCTATGGGAGGGTCAGAGAGCTCTCAGATTCCATCAAAAATATCTTAATTTGTGTTCCGAAGATGAACGAAGGTCTTACGGGTTTGGAACGACATGAGGGTGAGTAATTAATGACAGAATTTTCATTTTTGGGTGAACTATCCCTTTAAGTTTAGGTATGGGGTTTGATTAAAGGCCCGTTCACACCATGAATGATAACTATAAAGATAACTATATTATCATCCACACCAGCGGACGATATCGTCTGTTTATTCTCAGCGCACGCTCGTCTACCTCTTTAAATTCTCGGGCTTGTGACTGCAGTATTGATTCTGATTGGCTGTCGATATTTTTATCGTTCATCAGCTGGAAAAAATCGTTCTGAAAGTGATTCCAACGATGTCGTTTCTCTACGCCTTTATCGTTATAGTTGTGGTGTGGACTCTGCTATTCTTTAATATTGAGAACGATTTTTACAACTATATCTTTATCGTTTTCTTTATAGTTATCGTTCCTGGTGTGAATGGCCTTTAGGGATCTAGAATATGGTCATGCAGACTAAAGGCCCTTTCTCACCAAGAACAATAACTATAAAGATAACGATAAAGATATAGTTCTAAAAATCATTCTCAATATTAAACGCAGAGTAGGTGATTTGGTTCAAAAACATTTTTTTGTTATGCTGGTTGAAAGTCTCTTATGCATTATTAAACTCCTGATTTGCTGCTTATTAATAGTTATTGCTGTCACCACCGTCGAGCTAGGTGGGTGTGGTTTCAGCAACCAGCTTCAAAAACGCTCTTCGAAACCTACGGGTGACGTCACGGACACTACGTCCATGTTTTTATACAGTCTATGGTCGTGCCTAACAACGCCCTTCATCCGTGATTTATTCACAATACAGCATAGCCTCGAGTACCTTATTGTTTACGTAAGGTAGTTGTTAAGTTTAGGTATGGGGTTTGATTTAGGGATCTAGAGTATGGTCATGCAGACTAAAGGCTCGTTCTCACCAAAAACGATAACTATAAAGATAACGATAAAGATATAGTTCTAAAAAATCTTTCTCAATAAAGGCAGGGTATGGTGATTTGGTTCAAAAACATTTTTTGTTATGCTAGTTGAAAGTCTCTTCACATCTCGATAGCAATCACTAAGTTAAGTGGTCTACATGTATTTATATTGTCTGTGGAAGGCGTAGGACCATAAAATGTTCGTCCAATCAAAATGTTTGGTCCGAACATTAGGATAGGCTGTCCTGCCTGCCTGTCAAATATGTGTTTTCATACCTCTGCGCACCCTGTTTGCGCAGACATGATTTTTCACCAGTGAATGAGACATGAGGTAATCTGACAGCGTTGCATTCAATCCTTCACCAACGCCATCTCTCATCGTGTCGCTGGTTAGCCTCTGGTCATGTGTTTTGGGGGAGGCGTGGCTTTACAAAGTGAACGGAGGGAGGGGATCTTGCTTTCAAAGCTAGCTTGCTATTGCTAGCCTTTCCGAAATCGCCTACCCTACCTTTTAAGAATAGCAGAGTCCACACCACAGCTATAACGATAAAGGCACAGAGAAACGATATCGTTGGAATCACTTTCAGGACAATTTTTTCCAGCTGATGAACGATAAATCATTGACAGCCGCTCAGAATCAATACTGCTGTAAAGAGCTCGAGAATGATATCATAGGCTGGTGTGGACACTAATATAGTTATCTTTATAGTTATCATTCTTGCTGTGAACGGGCCTTAATATTAATATGTGCTTTATAAGTACCAATAAACTGCCAACATTCTAGAAATATGCATGCTAATAAGCAACTAGTTAATAGTGAGAATTGGTCCTTAAAATAAAGTGTTACTCTGTGACTTTACCACGGTAATGAGTGCCCTTATAAGCACAATGCTTATGTCTAAACCCCCCTCAAAGATGGCATGAAATGGAAATTGCGATTGTTTTCTTCCCAACTGTGACGTATGTGTGAGTGAAACGACTTCTCGAATGAGAAAGAAAAGAGGGCAGGACTTTATTTTGTTTATTGGGAATTGATTGGACAACTCACTAATTGTTGTGAAGTGACAGGTTGCTGGAGGGGAGGGATAATTGTTCAGCCCTAGAGCCGGTGCAAACGTCATCAGAGAAGCAACCCAGGCTCATTGAAAAAACATGCCTCCACATTTTTGCAAAACCCTAAAAAACATACCTATACATACAGTGCATTTCAGTTTCCAGCTGTAATGAACTAGTGGCAGTAAAACACCAACTTTTATTCCTTCTCACAAATTATGATCAAAGGGGCAAAATATTGGTTAAGAAAGACTTATTTTCACAAGGTTTCTTGCATTTGTTGTTATGACACTTTATTATAGTGTATAATTTGTAAATGAATACATTTTGACATCACATAGCCAGCTATGTATGGCTTTTCTCATTCACTTGAGGGATCCAAGAATTCTTAGTAGCAACCAGGGTGTATGTTGCTTTAAGACAGCAACCATACATTTGTGTTGTGTTTTACTTTCTTTGAATTAATTAATTAATATAATTCATATTCATATTAAACCATTTATATACTCATTTCACTGATTCATTCATTAATTAGTCATTTATATTATATTATTGGGATTCTCAACTCTGGCCCTCGAGATCCACTTTCCTGCAGAGTTTATCTCCAACCCTAATCAAACATACCTGAACAAGCTAAACAAGGTCTTTAGGATTACTCAAAAGTTACTAGCAGGCGAGTTTGATCAAGGTTGGAGCTGAACTCTGCTATCAGATAATATTTCTGATCTAACACACTAAACTTGATCAGTAGCTCAGCTGGAACAGCACTGCACTTGTAATATTGAGCACTCGGGAACAAATCCAGTCAAAACACGAGTCACGACACTCAATAAAAAAGCTCAGACTGGTAGAATCAAGCTAAAGGGCATGGTTTCTTTAGCAAACACGTTTTCATCCCATGTTTGCTTTTGTCAACACTACTTGTTAGATTTAGAGTAGGGTTTGGTGTAGGTGGTACATTATTGAGCATTAAACTTTTCATTTTCAAACAACTGCCACGATATAAACAACAACCATCGTAAAAAAAACAACAACAAAAAAAAACATTGCCACATTCACTTTCACATATGTGGGATAAAACTGAACTTTGAAAGTGGCACAAAGCGTGCAAGAAGCAACGTAATGTCATTTTGCAGAAATATCACCACAGGCATGTTTTTCCAATGAGTCTAAAGCCCTATTCGGACGGGACTAGTTTTCTAAACTACGTTTGAATTTTGATTCCTATCACCCAACGTCTGCGATTTATGTACCGATTCAGACAGGACTAACATCTCTGTGTTCATTACAGAGATGGGAGGGTCTGTTTTGTACATCTAGGTGTTGCAGAGATCACACTCTCTGTATGTGTACTGTAGCGTCTGCGTAGAATCATGCATGATCTTTGGAAAGAAGGACAGTTATTCTTCCTTGGCCAGGAAAATAATCTTTCTTTGAATTGATAAATGATTATTTTGTCTGCTCGGTGGACGGACAGATCAAGTAATGGTAATATTGATTCTGCTACAGTTAATTCGAAGATCTAATCTAAATATTTATTATTAATCATAACCAGTTATAATTAGTCATAAATATTTCCCTTTTGAGCTGATTTACTACAGTACATTGCGTATCATCATGTGGACTGTTTGCCATTAGTATAACCACAGGTTTACTACAAATGCCATGGTTAAGCTATGGCTAGTATAACAAAACCATGGTTAATTTGTGGTTACGTCAGCTTAACTATTTTGTTTTTTATTTATTTGTAGTAAAACCATGTTCAATTTTCGTAAAGGTACATATATAATTAAAACATTATGTAATTGAGTGAAGGTGAGTAATCTTATCTGACACTGATATTACAATAGCCAGTCTTAACAGTTTACGTGACCTGGCTTTTCATTTCATTATTTTATTTCTTTGCCGGGAGGCAAACATATCAAAAATGTGTGCAGTGTATGCTAATTGTAAATCATCTTTGACGATAGTGGTCCTGACAGAAGTAAGAGCATCTACGGTAGTTCACGGTGGCCAAAACACACAAGGAAACGCGCTGTGAAAAAACTAAATAGCGTCAACAATCACAGACATTTGCATTCGGACGGGATTCGTTTTCTCAGAGGATCACTGAGTGTGCAAAAAAACAGTAGGTAATTTGCTCTGGAGTTATTACTGAGGTTGTGTGAGAAAAACACAGACGTGGCAGATTCGGACGGGATTAAAATCGCAAAGTGAAACACAAATTTCTCCATCGACCCCCTGGAAAACTATTCCTGTCCAAATATGGCATAAGTTAGAAGAATGTCTGTTGGGGAGCATCAAAATAAAGTGTGTAAAAAATGTAACTCGCACGAGATGACACTCGTGTTTTTCTGCTGACAGACACAGATAGAAGTTACTTGACTGACAGAAGATCACTTCAAAAAATGAACTGAATTCACAGACAGACTGAGTTTGGAAAATGTTTCAGCTTGTCCAAAGGTTTGAGATGGGGGTAGTGCAGCCTGGAGCAATGGGCGTTCTGAAAGGTGAATCAGTACAACAGAAACTACCCCTAACCCCACCCCCACACCCTGACAGACAGCTTTGTCAACCAATCAGGAAGACGTTTCTCCACGCCCCTACCTTTCGGCACGCCCATTGCTGCAGCCTACTTTAAAAGTTCTAGTCTGAAATAGGGATGCATCGATCTGATATTCAGTATCGGTATCGGCTCCGATACTGGCATTTTCTGCCGGATCGGGTATCGGTCAGACGAGACCGATCCAAATCTTATATTGTGCATATCCTATTCTGTGTTATTGTTAAGCCCCACGAAAGGCACAGAAACATTATAAAGCACCATAAAGTTTTGGTGCACTATATTTCAAGTGTTCTGAAGCTGTTCTATAGTTTAATGTGAGGTACAGATGAATATTTGAGTCATTACATTCAAGATCATGTTAACTCTTCTCTCCGCTGCGGCTGTCTGTCTTTCTCCATTCAGCATTCAAACTGCGTGTCACGTTTGGTTTACGACAGTCAAAACGAGCACAAGAGCGCACAATAAATGAGATTTAAAACTGTTAAAAGAAAAGGCTCAATAAACTATTGCACAGATATAATACACTAAGCATCAGTATCTCTTCTCTTTGTACTTTAAACTCTTCAATGCGGAGCGCTGTGACTCCGTGTTGCTTCAAGTGCATCTGTATTGGAGCCATACCCTCTCGTATTGCAATACTTTTGCGCAATGAAAGATTATTAATAGTCTTTCTTGTTCTGTACTATCTATCATATGTTGCTGCCTTCATTACTGTGCTACACATTTAAAGTAATGTCTTTTAATTTTATAATATATATTTTATATATAAATATATTTACTTGTGTGTTCACAAATGTATTTTACAACAATACAAAGAGCAATGTGTAACATTTTACCAGATTTAGTCCCACACTTTTTAACTTTTATTTGTTCCCCACCAAATAATGTTGTTTCACTAAATGTTTAGATTTTATAGAATTATTGTGTACTCATGATTTTTCAAGAGTAGGCTATCTTCCGCTGCTGAATCACCACTAACCTAGTTTATAATACTGTGTTGGTATCAGATTGGAATGGATCGTATCGGTATCGGATCGTATCGGTATTGGATCGGATTGGTTCTGAAAAAATGGTATCGTTGCATCCCTCGTCTGAAACCATCTCTACTGTCTCTTCACTCACCTGTCAGTGCTCTGAGGACCTGCGTCTGCTCCGGGTCCGTCATTTGCCGTCGAACATTCAGAATTTGTTTGATGGAGTCCAGCAGGTCAAAGACTTGTGCCAGGTTACTCAGAACCGCAATCTCTGCAAGATTCACAGATCACATGATCACATCTCACGCACACACACTAAACACCAACTCAACATTAATAGCCACATTCTGCTACCACAACTACACCCGAATTACAACACAACAACATAAACTGAAAATAAATATGACACACTAAATGTGTTTTTCATGGATCTCAAATCCTCTACTTGAGCTACAGGCTACAAGATGCTCCAAACACAAAACGCACCTACAGGTGAATCTCATCAAGTCCTGAAATGAATTGAACTGGTTAAATTAATAAATTCAATTAATTTAAGGTTTTTGCATGATTGACAGCCCTAGCATAAAAGTTAGATAATTATATAATTA
>NW_015555909.1:184876-191849 GCF_001515605.1 Sinocyclocheilus anshuiensis | reverse complement strand
CACAGTAGTCAACTTTTGCCAAAACCAAAATGCTTTCTTGTCTTAGGACAACTTTGATTAACTTTTTTAATCCACTTCAAATGTTGACTACTGTATATATTTTGTATTTCATTTACAAAAGGTCTTGATGGTCCTATTCATATTAAATTAACTGCTGAATAAAGTGCTTGTTTTTCATTTATTGAACCAGCAGCCTGCCTGCTAATTCATTTTGGATTTATTTATTATTTTTGGAGTTTTCTATGAAAACTCACTGACAGTTTTGCAGCAGGTAGGATTCAGTTTATGGGTCTTTTGATCATTGTTGTGGTAATTCTGACAGTAATGCAATGATGTCTTAGCTATAATGCGATTGGTTCGCAAGGTTTTCTGTAACAAACTTGTTCTTTTAATGAAGTCTCTTAAGGTTGTGAAAAAATGTAAAGGTATATCTGTTGCAAAATACTATGAATCTCTATTTGGCATCTTGTGAATCTGTAACTGGCATCTGGTTCAGATGTTTTTGATTAGGGCTGGAGCTGAACTTCACGGGACAAACCTGTCACAGATGAAGCACTGACCTGCGTCCTGTAGAGAGCTCTGATCCGTGCGCAGCTGAACTCCTCTCAGCAGACTCAGCAGCTCTGAGTGGATATTAGACACCACCTCCCCCATCAGCCCCACCTCAGCAATGCCCCTCCAGAAACTCAGCGTCTCATCTGGGGTCACACACACAGTACAGCTCTCATCACGTCTGTGGATGCCATCTTCATTAACGCATGAGAGTCCTGAGTGAGGTCTGAATGTTTACCTGAGATATCAGGCGAGTCTCCTTTCTCTGGGCTTTCTACCGTAGCTGTGCTCCACTCCACCGTACCGATCACGTCTTCTTTCTTCTCCTCTGCTGTGGCCGTCTGACCTCCGTTACCCACAGAAACATGCCCTGCAGGACACACATACAGACACTATGTATTAGGGTCATTATATCATTTAGGGTACCATTGATGATTATATAACAACTTTTCTAAGATATTTTATACATCGAGAGAATACATACTATAATTGCACACATATTATGTGCACCGTTTTTCAGTCTGTCCCTTAAATCATTTTTTTTTTTTGCAAAGTCTGGTTTTTTAATTAATGAGTCTTGAGTTCAAAATAATGAATAAAAAATGCTGAAGTTTATATTGTAAAAATAAATTATATATTCAATTTATTTCTACAATCTAAACACCTTAGAAAAATAGATTTTTACACACATCCATAAAAAAAATTGTCAACTGTTACAAACCAAACATCCCCCTGAAAACTAAAAATGGTTTATCATAAAACTATATGACCAGCATCATGTCATCATGTCATTTTCTTCTGCAGCTGACATTTTGAACACATTATGTTAAATGTTCTTTTATTTTTTTTTCTATATTTCATCTCCAATGTGACCTATTGTTAAGGAGTATATTAATTGCCTGTCAACAATGTTGGGGACATTGTTATGGTTTTGCAATATCTGTATAATTTTAATTCAAATAAATATTAAAATCTGAGGTTAATCTGGTCAAGAAATTAACATTCGGTTGGCCAGACAAGGCCTGCCACTGAAATTATGAGTCAAAATGTCCAAATTATCAACAAATTACCTGTCAATCTATACAGTTTGTCTGTAACGCAGTAAACAAACTCACCAACAGGGAAAGCATCTTTTTATTTGTAATATCAAAATGGTATTTAATGATTAAGCTTGGTGACTAGCAGATAAGTTACACTGATAAAATATATCAAGTAGTGCTGTCAAACGATTAATCGTGATTAATCGCATTCAAAATAAACATTTTTGTTTACATAATATATGTGTGTACTGTGTATATTTATTATGTATATATAAATACACATGCATACACCTATATATTTTGAAAAAAATTACATATATTTACATGTATATATTTATATTCATATAATTTATATTATATATAAATATATTTTGTATAGAAACGTAACATATTTTTCTTAAATATATACATGCATGTTTGTGTATTTATATGTACATAATAAATATGCACAGTACACACACATATATTATGTAAACAAAAACTTTTATTTTGGATGCGATTAATCGTTTGACAGCACTCGTTTGACAGCACTAATATCAAGTGAAACCAATAGCTGTTTTATTGAGAAAGCATTTTTCCAAATGTACCCTAAATTATTGGTACATCTAAATGGAAAACAATTCAAATTATTTTTTTACTGAAAGTTGTGTGGAAAACATACATAGATTATTTTTACCTACATTTTTATTTATTCATTTAAATATTTTGAATTTAACTGGCAATAACCGTCATTTGGTCAAAGTTGTGTCACTAGCCGGGTTTCCATCCAAAGTTGCGCAAAATTGAAATATCGCATAAAACATTTGCGAACAAGCACCGTTTCCATCCAACGAGTCAAAGAGAACAAAATCGTCACTTCCTGATAAACTGGCACTATAAATCACTAAGAAAAATAGGAGATGCCGCTGAATATTATAATTTTCCTATATAGTAATTTACTTGCACCTTAGAGCGAGCAGACAAAATGAAATAAATTGGGTCACTGCTTTCAGAGGCGGATGCTGCTGTTTGGGAACGCTGTTGCATAAGACAGTTCTGGGAGGCAATTAGGCTATACATCAATACTTTGACGACAGACTTTGTTCAGGCATTTCAGAATGAACATAACATTTCAGATGCTGTGGAACGAGATCTGTCTGCTGGTTAATCAGGTTTTGCCGTCCCAGAGCACAAAGTCACATGACTTTTTTTAATGCGCATGTAGGAATTTATTCGGCAAATACATTTCCATCTCCCATTATTCGCATTAACCCTTAAGTCAAAAACAAGCTCAAGCAAGTGTAAAAACTTTTTTGCGAATTACGGGGTTTTTAGTTAAAAATTTGGTGTTTCCATCACTTGTTTCCAATGTGATAAAGTCTGCTAAACTGGAACAACTAATTTTGTACTTAATGCACTGTAATTGTGCAGAAGTAGTGCTGAAGTACAATTTAAGATATTTTATTGTGCTAAAGTGAAACTATTGCAAGCATACTTCAGGTAAACTTTTAAACTTTTTTTTCGCATTTAAAGTCCGATATTATTCAAAGATCATACAATCCTCATCAAAAGTGACATTAAAACACATTTTAGTCTTAATATTAAGAAAAGTGCATTGTGCACAAGTAGTACGCCAAGTAAAGTTTAATAAAAAAATTTATATCCGTAAGTCTCGAGTTAGCTGTCAGTAAATATGTTAATAAATTTGAACTATACTTAGTATGAAATAAATGTATTTTAAATATATTACTTTTTTACTAAGGTAAAAAGCCCTAACTATGTCAGTGTGTGTGTGTGTGTGTGTGTGTGTGTGTGTGTGTGTGTGTGTGTGTGTGTGTGCATGTGAGTGAGTGAGTGTGTGTGTGTCTGTCTGTCAAATACGACTGAAACCATGTAAGGGCTATGCCCTTAATACCAATACTGTTCAAGTCTAGATAAAATAATTGAGTGGCTGACCGTATCAAAGGCCGCAGTCAAATCCAAAAGGACTAAAACAGCAGAGTAACCAGAGTCCACAGTTAAAAGAAGATCATTAGAAACTCTTAAAAGAGCAGTTTCAGTGTGTGTGTGTGTGTGTGCGTGCATGCGTGCGTGTGTGTTCTGACCCCGAGCTGTGGTGGGTGTGCTGAGCCCACTGCCGTCCGGTGGGAAGCGTGTGTTGTTGATCAACAGGTCGAACTTGGTGCTGCGGCAGGTGTTTGTGCAGAGAGTGCTGTGCTGATAGAAATCCAGCTGACCCGAGTCCATCATCTTCCTTCATGACACACACAGAGCTGTCAGAGGTTATGACCACCACTCACTGAAGAATTTATGTTTTCACTGAATATCCAAAAGGGGTCAAAGTGGGTACCTTTCCTTGATCTTGTGTAACAAATGAGCTTTATATACAGTGGTGGCCAAAATTATTACAACACTAGTATTTTCACCAGCTAAAAAAATGGTTTTAAGTCAGTTATTTCTATCTTTTGCTGTAGTGTGTCAGTAGGAAATATCAGTTTACATTTCCAAACATTCATTTTGCCATTAATTGTAATAATCCAGTGAGATTTTCATTTGTACAAGAAACCTACCAACAAAGCTACCTAAAAAACTATGTGCAAGTGCACCTATAGAGCAAAAGCTGCTTTCTTGAAGCATCTAGAAATAACTGACTTAAAACCATTTTTTAGCTGCTGAAAATACTAGTTCTAATAATTGTGGCCACTCGACTGTATATGAAAACTGCAAATTTCGGAACCCAAAATGTTCTCCCAAAAGTCCAAAACAAAAGTTGGACTGACATCAGACAGTGTTTATAAACTTAGTTTACTAACAATTTTGCTCTTGAGGACAATAAAAGTATACTACTACTACTAGTCCATACACTCTGAGAAAAACAGGTACAAAAGCTGTCACTGTGATTGTACCATTTTAAAAGGTACTAATATGTACAATTAAGGTACTATTATGCACCCTTTAGGTACTAATAAGCACCTTTAAGTTAAATAAGGAGTAAATAAGGTGCAAACGTGTATTTGAAAAGGTAATACCCTAGTAACAGCTTTTGTACCTTTTTGTCTGAGAGTACAGAAAAATAATAAGAGTAAAATGTAGTAAAATCTGTAAACTCTTGTGCTGTTTTTGTCTGTGTGTAGCACCTACACCTCTGCAGATCCATCAGAACAATCACAATTTTAATATGCGTCACGTTAACCATTGCTCTGCGAGAGTTCAAGGGCGAAATTAAACAGTGTTTGGGGAAAGTTACTTTTAAAAGTAATGCATTACAATACTGCGTTACTCCCTAAAAAAGTAACTAATTACTACTTAGTTACTTTTTATGGGAAGTAATGTGTTATGTTACTTTTGCATTACTTTTTAAATCTGGGCAGGGCTTGCTTGTTTGTTTTTAATATAAAAAGTTTTTCTTTTACAACTGTAAAAGCCCTTTCACACCAAAAGTGAAATGAATACACCTCAGGCTGAAGGAAATGTAAACTCTTATCTGTACAGTAGAGGGCGCAGCTCAAACGAATCGCATGAAGAATATGACGCAGGAGAAGAAAGTTCAACACTCTTCAGCAATAACAAAAATGAAACACAAATGTGTAATATTGGCTAAGTACGGTTGAATTGAATCATCAAAGGTCAGTAGCAAAACATTGGTTAATAAAATGGGATTAAATACATAAATGACATTTGTTGTATTTAACATATTTAAGTATTGCAGGTTTTTATAATATTTTGAGTTTGCATTTGACTGTTTTACTTCATTCTGAGGAATACTGTATCTGTTTTTGTGCAAGTGAGATGAATAAATACATGTTCATATTTAGTCTAGAACTACAGTAACATCATGTTCGCACATGACGTCTCTCTGCACTCACTCCCGATTTCTCTCACCATGGCAACACCAGAGCTGTCAGTCAATACATGGGGAAAAAAGTAACTGGAGTAACTCAGATGTTTCCTTCTAAATTAAAAAGTAATGTGTTACTTTGCTAGTTACTTAAAAAAAATCTGATTACGTAACTCGCATTACTTGTAATGCTTTACCCCCAACACTGCTCATCAATGTCTGTTCCAAAACAGTGGACCAATCAGAAGCCCCCGGAGGCGGGGCAAGCGTTGCAAGCTTTTATTTACAGTAGCAAATTGGCATGGCAACTGTTTCATTTGACGTCAACATGGCAGAGGAGGCATTCTGCGCTGCATTTTTTATAAAACCATTCCTGAGCACTGCGTCTCGCGTTTTTAGACGCAAAGACTAACCTAACAGCTTAGTGCAACAAAAATTACTCATTTCACATGCGCCGGTGTAATTTTCATAAAAATGGTCATGAAAAACTCAATTTTGAGTGCCTTTGAAGCGCATTAAAAAAAATAAAACAATATGCGCAAGCAGACCTGAGCATAACGCCACCCATCCGGATCGCTCGCTTCCAGTCCTTCAAGGTGGCTTTCCCCGACAAGTGCACAAACTGCTTCGGACTAATCAACTGATCCTCATACTGCGGAGAAACAGAGAAAGCCCGATTAAACACATTACCAGCGGTTATCTGCAGCGTTAAGCTCTACACGACACCAACCTTCACACATTTGACGTTGATTCCCGGGCAGACAAACTTCTTGACTAGAAGGATGGCTTTACTCTCGCCGCATGTAATGGGATAACCAAGCTCCAAACCCTCTCCTTCAGCAGACGCCTCATCTGAACAAACACACACACGTCAACAAGAGTTTATTGTGGCAAAACTGCATAAGGTGTATTTAGTGACAGCGTAATCCGCTGCTTGGAGAGAGCTGATAAATTTGAGCAGACAGCATTTACAGCTTGCAGGAAACTACAGAATGATTACTGCTAATAATGTGAATTAAAGACGATTTAAACTACAAGGCTGCATTTTATAAAGAACACATGAGCTGTGCAAAACCTGCTGTCATGATACAGAGAAAAATCACCACTATTAAGTTTTAGGACATGGTTACCTTGTGTCTCCACAGCCACAACTGCAGCATCCGTCTCACTGCTTTCATCTCCAAGCCTATCAAACATGAAACATCATCTATAACATCAAGCTGCACCCGCTTATTCCCAGAATAGTTTGTGTTTAATATGACAGATTTGATGCATTATTATTATTATTATGTTTGTGTTGTGGTCACCCAGCTGTGATGGGCTGCAGCTGCAGGATCATCTGAGTCTTGCTTTGGTTGTCAGGATCTGCATCCTCTTCCTCAGCGCTCTTCACCTCCACCATGTCCTCCACGGACACAGTGACTTCTGTCTCTGCCATCGACCACGCTCTCCTTCAACTCTGAGGAGTATGACAGTCCTGGTTTAGATTTTAGTCAAACTTTGGAATAAATGTTATTTTAAATTAACAATTTAAAGGTGACATATCATGAAAATCTGACTTTTC
>NW_015555909.1:184174-184855 GCF_001515605.1 Sinocyclocheilus anshuiensis | reverse complement strand
CAGTGTACTAGTTCTAATGCCATGGCGAAAGTTTGAGCAAAACACGCTAACTGTTCTGTGTTTGGCTGCACAGAACACTATTTAGAGTCCCAGCCTCAGAGCAGACAAGAGAGCAGTGGTAGACCGATATTGGTTTTTTTACAGCCGATGCCGATATCTTGGAAAGCAGGGTTGCTGATGGCCGATATAATTTTATGTATTTTATTTAATATTTAAGAAATTTGAAATAATTTGAAAATGGATTAAAAAATAAATGTGTAAAATAAACATGCTTATACTTTAAATGACAAAGTATTTTTCACAAATAAACAAGTATTTAATAAAATAATTAAAAAGGAATTAAACACTGTAAACAACAACAGTTGGATTCGACTAAGTTTGCAAGGTTTTTGAAATTAGATGTTCATTAGTCATTCAAAGATTTGTTTAAATGATATAAATATGCATTTGCTGAATGCTGCAAATGCACACTTCACAAGATCTCACAGCTGGATTCGACTAAGTTTGCAAGGTTTTTGAAATTAGATGTTCATTAGTCATTCAAAGATTTGTTTAAATGATGTAAATGCGTATTTGTTGAATGCCGACGGCAAACGAGAAAGTATTATTATGCTTGCCTTCTGTTACTAACAACATAAAAGCAATCGTTATAATACTTTTTTGTATACATTTTAATTCCTG
>NW_015555909.1:179052-183782 GCF_001515605.1 Sinocyclocheilus anshuiensis | reverse complement strand
GGGGAGTATTTTGAGCTGAAACTTCACAGACACATTCTGGGGACACCAGAGACGTATATTACATATTGTAAAAAGGGGCGTAATATGTCTCCTTTAAAATACCTGCTTTCTATTTGTAAAATGTAATTTATTCCTGTGATCAAATCTGAATTCAGTGAAATCAGTGTCACATGATCCTTCAGAAATCATTCTGATATTGCTAATTTGCTGCTCATTATTATTATCAGTGTTGAACAGTTTTTTTTGTGGAAGCTATTATACTTTTTTCATGATTTTTTATTTTTTTTGACAAATAGAAAATTCAAATGAACAGCATTCGAAAAAGCATTTAAAAATCTTTTGTAACATTATAAATGTCTTTACTGTCACGTTGATCAATTTAATGTGTTCTCGAATAAAAGTACTACATTTTTTAAATCTTAAAAAAAAAAAAAGTGATTTCTAACAGATCATGTGACACTGAATTTTAAATAAAATATATTACAATAGAAAACTGCTCTTTGGAATTATAATGTATATATATATATATATATTTCACAATATCACTTTTTTAATAATAATAATAATAATATGACTAATAACAATAATAATCATAATAATATGAATTTAAATGTTTCTTTTTTTTTTACTCGATTATACTGATTAGTAGATTATAAGTAGAAAACATTTAATTTTAACATTGAACATGTTTCATTCTCTTAATACACAATCCTGGTCTTACTGGGCACAATTAATTTGTTCATGTAATTCCGAAAACCTTTTTGAAATTAATCATATATAAACTTTGTAACATGCTCCACCTCTTAAGCAACATAAATACATACAACTTTACAATTAAGCAATGATAACATGAGTCAACATGGAAAGTGTCAACTTAAAACACAACACCACTGTAGACTTCAACGCTTTATGGCTTTATATTTTCAAATTCTTTTTTTTTTAACAGAAATAAATTGAGGCACCAAGAATAACGATCATTAGCAGCCTCGGGTTATAAAAATCGTGCATCTGGAATCTCTTGATAGCGATTCCGCAGCTGTGTCAGAAAACCCTACCCACAGCTGTGCCGGTCGCAGCAGATGCCCTTTTTAACCTCACAGTCCCTGACTGGAAGAGCCACTGTAAGAGTCAGAGTCTCTCTAAACACCAGACTGTGTGTACCATTCACTCAGTTTAAACCAGTGAACATGGACTGTCTACAAGCTAGTGTCTGAACACATAATATTCACATCGGGAAAATGTGCAGTCATAAAACAAGTAAATAAATAAAAAAGCAATTAAAAAGAGTTACCAAAACCTAAACCAGTGGGCCATTCCTGATTAAAACTGCCTGAAAAATTACTTCAAACAGACACTTCAAGTGGCAACAAGTATTACACTATTGAAAAAAAAAATGTAATAATAATAATTATACATATATATATATATATATATAAGTATGGTTTATATTAACTACATAACCTACTATTTACATAACCTATAGTTTTATATCCACAACTAAAAGAAAAATCCTTACTGCCTTACTGTCAGACACTTGTAGATAGTATATGTAGATATGTGCGTATCTAAATAAATAAACAGACAAATATTATTTAGTCAATTTTTTGCTCATCTCTCTAATGAAGACTACTAAACAGCTGTCTTTCTGCGAGGTACGTTCTACTAAAACACCATATCAGCTATCATCCATGTGCCAAACTAAAACACTGCTGCAGCGTTTGAATGAGATCTGGTGTGCATTTATTATGATTTAACAGCAGTAACAATATCTGTGGTACTTTGGCGGAAACTATGTTGGTTGCCATGGTGAATGTTTCTAAGCGACTGCACTTTTTATGAGTGTTAGTGGCTAATTCGGTTAGCATGTTAGCCCTTCACGTTGCACCATTTCATTCTCACTCCTCTGCTGGTGGTGATATGCTAACGCGCTATGCTAACCCTCCGCCTCATTTCGCCGTTTGTTTGCTCGTCTGGGAGTGAACGTGTGTTTACAAACAAACAGCACATTCACAAACACCTCGAGAGCGGCTAATTCACGCAGCGTTCGCGAGACTGTATCTAAATGACGCGCTGGCGTCGCGCCGCGGTGTTCTGTTCTCATGACGTCTCCCGTGCGGCGGGACGCACACACACAAACGACGCGACGCTCCTCCGCCATTCGACGGGGCTTCCGCGGACGCTTCTCGTCAACGAGCCGTCGAAGATCCGCGCTGCGCGGTTGTGTTTATCCGTTACGTTTGAGCGAGAGCAGTGCGCTGGACTGGCCTTACCGTTTAGCCCGCGCTCGGTCCTTACATAGCGAGAGGCTTTGCGCGAACATGCGCAGTTTGTGGAGCTACACTTCCTGCTCAAGCCATGAGAAACTACTGCACGCACAGCACTGGTCCTGCTGAAATAAACGAGCTTTATGGGAAACCTGGAAGTGTCAGTATCAGTATTGAGTGAAAAGTTACGGTATAGTTGTAAAAAGTCACTGTTTTTGTAGTAAGTCTGCTCTTCCGCTGTTGTTTGCGTCTGTTTGTGTGACGTACAACAACTCCACAACATCAGCTGTCCTTTGAAGTAGTCTGCTTCAGATATTTGAAGAGTTTATTTGCAGAAACAGATAACTCCGTTTTTATTCATTTTCTTAAATCATGTTTTTTTTTATTGTGTCATCATATTTGTATTCTGTTTTATTGTGTTAGTTAGCTGTTAGTTAAAAAAACAGAATTACATAATTTAATTACAAAATAAGGTTACACTATTTTAAGGTGTTACTTTATTTTATTTTTTTTAGATTAACTGCTTTTTTTCTCTCCTGTCATAGCTATGCAAAGATTTGATTTCAAAAACAGCAACATAGCTATTAAACTATATCTTGTTATAATTTTAAATCTCACTCTAAAAAAATGCTGGGTTAAATATAACCCAGCGCTGGGTTAAAAAGGGACAAACCCAGCTATTGGGTTGTTTTGACCCAGCGGTTGGGTTGTTTAGACCGTTGTTCACTGACGAGCTGCGCAAAAAATCGAGCGAGGCTGCACGATAAATCGCATGCAATATTTAACGCGCATCTTATCAGTAAAGCCGGTTCTGTAATCAGCGGTAGATCTCCATCACATGCGTGCTTTCACATTGAGCAGCATTTACTACACAGAGCCGTTGTTCACAGACAAGCTGCGCAAAACCACGATCATATTTTGTTTTGCGCAGCTTGACTGTGAACAACGGCTCTGTGTAGTTAATGCTGCTCAGTGTGAAAGCACGCACGTGATGTAGATTTACCGCTGATTACAGAATGGCTTTACTTATAAGATGCGCATTAAATATCGCATGCAATTTATCGTGCAGCCCTAGTCTAAACAACCCAACCGCTGGGTCAAAACAACCCAACCCAACCGCTGGGTCAAAACAACCTAAACAAATAAGTTACACTACTTATTACATTTTAAATAGGGTAACTTGTAATCTATTGCACTTCCAAAATAATCTTCCCAACACTGCTAATATTAGCTAGAATTGTTCAAACCTATGAATCCTCTAACCTGCTAATGGCAAGCAGTTGCAGTCACAATTACTATGGGTTTATTGACCTAATGGGTTATTATGATTACTTATGGATAATCAAATAAATGGCAGTAATCATGAATGCCTGTATAGGTTATGGAAAAGTCATGGAAAGGCATTGATAAAAGAGCAATCCTTATATGTGACCCTGGAGCACTAAAGCAGTCTTAAGTCGCTGGGGTATATTTGTAACAATAGCCAACAATACACTGTATGGGTCAAAAATATCAATTTGTCTTTTATGCCAAAAATCATTAGGATATTAAGTAAAGATCATGTTCCATGGAGATATTTGGTAAATTTCCTACTGTAAATATATCAAAACTTAATTTTTGATTAGTAATATGCATTGCTAAGGACTTCATTTGGACAACTTTAAAGACAATTTTCTCAATATCTAGATTTTTTTGCCCTCAGATTACATATTTTCAAATAGTTGTATCTCGGCCAGATATTGTCCGATCCTAACAACCCATACATCCATGGCTGGACTTACCATTGGGCTTGAGTGGGCTGCAGCCCATGGGCCCCGCCTTGTAGGGGGCCCCGCCTTTGCCCGTTTACGTTTGTTTGATTTGTTCGTTATGTGCCAGTCAGAATTCAGAAATTAATTAGCCGCATTTCCACTGCGCATGCAAGATCTAAACGGGCCAGCCGGTGCTACAGCTTACAACTACGACCTTCAAGGCCACAATCAAACAGCATAAACTGGTATTTATGATTATTTCACATAGAAAAATTATGCACATTTTGAATCGTGTCTGCACCGATTGGTTTGTTATCACATGGCTACTTTAAACAGCTCCATTAGGCCTTTAGCCCCAAAGATCGCACATTTAGAAAGATAATGATAAATTCTCAAATGTTCACACCTCATTTCTTTACAGAGGATGATTCTATATTACTATAGCCTATTAATGTTCCACTAAATTATGCGATCATCTGATGAGTTTTGAGCGCTCTCTCTCGTCTTACTGCCATTACACACAGTGGGGAAGAAATGTCATCAAAATGATTTTAAATAAAAAATAGCAATTTAATGAGTTTCTGTTTTTATAACATAGCTATGCCTATGATATAGGACTTAGCCTATCACACAAATAAGAGTCCTGTTTTTTTTTCCAATATCTGCACGATCGCAAATGTACAATAAACAACAACTTACAGAGTAACTTTCAGAC
>NW_015555909.1:173835-178644 GCF_001515605.1 Sinocyclocheilus anshuiensis | reverse complement strand
TGCACTGTCTGGAGCACGCTCCCAAGAATTTCACTCACCAAGGCACATGTGCTGTGGTGATGTGACAATAAAAGTGACTTTGACTTTGACTTTGACTTTATTAAGAATGAAGTCTTAAAAATCTTCATCAATACTGAAAAAACAATGGGTATTAACCAATAAATGGCCAAAACTAAAATTCTATATTATTTTTGCTAAATTAATTAAAAAGCAAAACACTACAAATTAAAAACATCTGTTGTGCATGTCAACATGTCATGCACAATTAAATATTCAACATTGATAATGTAAAAAAATGTCCAGGATTGGCAAAAACCGCAAGATGTAAACGGGCCAGCCGGGGCTACAGCTTACAACTACGACCTTCAAGGCCACAATCAAACAGCATAAACTGGTATTTATGATTATTTCACATAGAAGAAGGACACACGTTTGAATCGTGTCTGCACCGATTGGTTTGTTATCACATGGCTACTTTAAACAGCTCCATTAGGCCTTTAGCCCCAAAGATCGCACATTTAGAAAGATAATGATAAATTCTCAAATGTTCACACCTCATTTCTTTACAGAAGATGGTTCTATATTACTATATTAATGTTCCACTAAATTATGCGATCGTCTGATGAGTTTTGAGCGCTCTCTCTCGTCTTACTGCCATTACACACAGTGGGGAAGAAATGTCATCAAAATGATTTTAAATAAAAAATAGCAATTTAATGAGTTTCTGTTTTTATAACATAGCTATGCCTATGATATAGGACTTAGCCTATCACACAAATAAGAGTCCTGTTTTTTTTTCCAATATCTGCACGATCGCAAATGTACAATAAACAACAACTTACAGAGTAACTTTCAGACACAAAATTCAGTTTTGCTCCGTCAGAAAGAAAACAGAACAAACAGCAGAACCGCTGCGTCTCCGAACAGCAGTGTTTTGTTCCTCAGTGTTTCACGGACCAGCTAATGATTCAATCAGGCTATAAGTATGTACAGTCGTTTGCAAAAGTTAAATGAATCAGCTTTTTAAACGAATCGGTTGATTCAACTCACTCATTAAGACAGTCACTTGCTGCCACCTACTGGTGGCTGTAGTTTCATATTTAAAAAAGTCGCTTATTTCATTTTTGCAATCATTTAATATTTCTACATTAAAACGTTATATAACATTTATGCACAATCCATCTATGAATTTTGTTGATAGTGATTTCATTTGATTGTTAATAGCCAGCATGTCTTTTTATTCGATTGAATTTATTGATTAAATAAGAACCTGACATAAGAGGACACAGATATGACAATAACTTTTATCATACTAATAAGCCTTTTTTTTTTTTTTTTGCTCAAAGTTATTTCAGGGTTTTGATCTCTCAACTGAGAGAACACATCCAGTTTATTATATTATAATGAATATTTAATATTACATTTAAACTTTGACTATAGCCTAGACATGTTGCATATTAATTGTACTATTTATGAACCTCAAAGCACATGTTTGTGTATTTTGTGTTATTCCATAATGATATTCTATTTGAGGGCATTTGTAGTGTAGGAATAGGGCCCAAACATAACCTCAAGCCCAGGGGCCCCCGGCCCCCTAAATCCTGCCCTGCATACATCAATGGAAAGCTTATTTATTCATCTTTCAGATGATGTATAAATCTCAATTTCGAAAAATTGATCTTTATGACTGGTTTTGGGGTCCAGGTTCACATATATCTGATAAAATTACAGTGCTTCTTTTAGAAGTTATATTTTTGTTAAAATTAACACACAACATAAAAGCATTTATTCACGCTAACACGATATTTTGCTTGTCAAAGGCGTAACTGCTAATACATTTGATAAGACTTTCTGTCTTTCAGACATTTATCACACCTCTTCAGTTGTTATCATATTCAGGGCGCCAAGCACAACAATCATCGGCAATCCCGAATTTTAAAAATTGTGCATTCGAAATCTCTTGATAGCGATTCCGCAGCTGTATCAGAAAAACCCACACACAACTGTGCCAATCATGGCAGACGCCCTTTTTAATATTGTGTGCAGTTTGACTGAAGCTCAGTTTGGAGGAGTCGCGTGTCTCAGCGAGGGTAACCACAATCAGTCATGGCGTCTGTAAAACGACCAGATTTAGTATGCTTCACAATCTCCCAAATAATTCCATAATGTAGGATCATTTGTACACGATTATATATGTAGTTGCTGTTTGATATGTTAAATCATCTTAACAGATGTGTAGGAAGATATTCTAGAGTGAAGCATCATGGGATGGGGGCGGTAACGGTCATGATTGACAAGCACTTCGGCCAATCATATCGCTCTGATGATGTGCCGGCGACGTCTGAATGGCTAGTGACTAGAAAGCAGTGTTGGGGGTAACGCATTACAAGTAACGCGAGTTACGTAATCAGATTACTTTTTTTCAAGTAACTAGTAAAGTAACGCATTACTTTTTAATTTACAAGAGAATATCTGAGTTACTTTTTTTTTCCAATTTATTGACTGACAGCTCTCCTGTCCCCATGTTGAGAGAAATCAGAAGATGTTACTGTAGTTCAAAGTAAATATGAATATGCATTAATTCATCTCACTCACAAAACCACAGATTCAGTATTCCTCAAAATGAATAAAAATAATGCAACTCAGAATATGACGCAAACCTGCAATAATTAAATGTTAAACAACACAAATATCCTTTATGTATTTAATCCCATTCTATTAGCCAATGTCTTTGCTCCTGACCTTCGCTGATGCAGTTCAACCGTACTAATAAGCTAAAATTACTCTAGACAACATTTGTGTGTGTGTTTTATTGCTGAAGTGTGTTGAAATGTCTTCTTCTGCATTCTACTGTACGGACGTACATGTACTTTCCCTTCAGCCTGAGGCTTACTCATTTCACTTTTGGTGTGAAAAGGCTTTTATATTTGCCAAAAATATAACTTTTTTATTTTAAAAACAAACAAGCAAGCCCTGTCCAGATTTAAAAAGTAACGCAAAAGTAACGTAACGCATTACTTTCCATATAAAATAACTAAGTAACGTAATTAGTTACTTTTTTATGGAGTAACGCAATATTGTAATTCATTACTTTTAAGAGTAACTTTCCCCAACACTGCTAGAAACTACGTTTTAAGGAGAAAATAATCAAATTACAAAAGATAAACAACTAATTAATACGTGCTAGAATATCTTAGAGGTAAAATGTTTTTATTATTACTCATTTTATCTACTGTAAGCGTCTTTCATACTGCATTCGTCTGTGAGAGAGAATGTTATAAAGTAGACTTGTAAAAAAAGGATCTATTTCGGACTGAAGGTTTAAAAAGCTCAGAACATGGTAGATTTACTTAGTAAAACTATACAATAGCATTAAAAAGCACTATGTATTACATTATGCTAAACCATGCCTTCTTCAGCCTATCCAAATTCATCACATAAGAGTTCGATCCATAGAAAAGCTTCTATCTACAGCTATGTCAAGTCAGCATTAAATGAAGAATAACCCTGACTATATTTGAAAAACATGTTAGATCTTATTGTGAACAAACAATCTGTGCGTATGTTAAAAAAATGTAAAAAATAAATAAATAAACAAACAAACAAACCTTTGGCCCTCTAGTGGTTGAAGCATAAACGTATGCATTATTTGCGGATGAACATGTTTTGCTGCGGATGCACTTTTCTGCGCGGATGAATCAGTTTGCTTATGTTTACAGATAATCGCCTCAACAGTGTAAATATAAATAACTATATCAAAAATCAAAGATGGATATCCAAAAATTATGTTTTATGATCAGGTACGTATAAGCGTTTTGTTGTTTGAAATAATTTGTTAAATGTTTGTTAGCGCTGACATTAAAAATTGCCTGATTGCTAATAATATTACTGAATATACACTGGGACGAATATCGCACGCGATTATCGCCGACTTTTAACGCCTCGTGACTAAACAAAGGGCGCTAATGTGACCGCACATGCACCGACGCGCAAAACGCGAGACGTAAAAGCGTCTTTTTTTAAAAAACGCCTCGGGCTCGTTTTTTGGGTTTGACGCGCCACGTTAAAAACTGGCCAACCAATGAGATTGGCGCTTTTGTTCACGTGTCTGGAGCTGCTGAAGTTACGAGAAGGATCTGGCTGCAGCCTCGCACTTGCACTCTCAGGCTTGCATTCTCAGGCTTGCATTCTCAGACACTTGCGCTTCCGCTAGCGACGTCACTTGCAGGCTTTATTTTTTATTTTGTGCTATTTTTTATTACTTTTTGTTTGAATCTCTCAACATTTTACAACAGTAGCCAGGTGGTTAAACAGGGTAACTTGTAATCTGTAACCTATTACATTTCCAAAGTAACCTTCCCAACACTGCCCCTAATAGTCGACTAACCGTTAGTCGACTAGAAGAGGCTCGGTCGGCCAAAATTTTATTAGTTGCTTAGTCACTGGGATAAAAAATAAATAAATAAAATAAAATCCACAGGCGAAGTCACGCAGTCCGTGACGGACAGATCGTTAACGGCTGGTATATAATACAGTACATCAGGCATGCCTCGCCATCATTCATCGACCTCAAATATGGCTTATCATCTGAAATATGTAAGTATTAGCAACTTTACATGGCCGCTCAATCTAAAGTCTGTGCAGAGCGTGGAAGCTGAACAGTAGCGCTCACTGCAGGACTGATGGAGGGGCCGGTGCTCTTAAAGGGGCCATATGATGCTGCTAAAAATAACATTATTTTGTGTATTTGGTGTAATGAAATGTGTTTATGCGGTTTAAGGTTCAAAAAACACATTATTTTCCACACAC
>NW_015555909.1:172936-173769 GCF_001515605.1 Sinocyclocheilus anshuiensis | reverse complement strand
TCTAGTCGTGTCCTCTTTTGGAAGGCCAAACAAAGTAGTTTCGCTTTCACAGCGTCACACAGCAGGGTAAAGTGAGCTTGAGAACGGCGCGGACGGCGGATTCGACGAAGGAGCGGCCGGGGGGCTTGCGGCAACCACATGTAGATCTTCTTTATGCACCAAGAGCTTGTAACACTCCAAAGAGAAAGGAAAAATTGAAATCGCATCATATGACCCCATAATACTCTGTCATTTTTGGTCATACAGATAAGAGTAATACATCTTTTAACAATTATTCAATTGTTATTCAATAACAACAAAACATTACGCTTTTGTAAAATAACTGTCAAAGCAAAAAGGAATGTGCTTATTTCTGTGAACTTGAGCGCGAAACTCTGTGTATACTTGCTTTGCAGATATGAAAACATAGCTATAGATGCTTATACAGATAAGAGTAATACATCTTTTGAATCCGTAAAGACTCTACGTTTATTTGTGTGCACTCACAATAACAACAAGTCATGGCGCTTTTGTAAAATAATGAAAGCAAACAGGATGCACTTTCTGCCGTCTCGGTCTCTGTGAACTTGAGCGCGAACCTCCGTGTATACTTGCCTTACAGATACAGAAAAATATATCTATAGAGAGCGAAATGTCTACTTTCAAATGAACCAATTCAAATGGAAAACAAATATTCTCAGATCATGTAATCTGTATGAAACATGCATATAGGTGCATCTGCGGAGATGAGTCAGTGTCGCTGTAAGCTGAAAAAAAGAGAAAGCTCTAGTGCAGGGCTGTCCAAACTCGGTCCTGGAGGGCCGGTGTCCTGCAGAGTTTAGCTCCAACTTGCC
>NW_015555909.1:171908-172859 GCF_001515605.1 Sinocyclocheilus anshuiensis | reverse complement strand
TAAACAGGGTAACTTGTAATCTGTAACCTATTACATTTCCAAAGTAACCTTCCCAACACTGCCCCTAATAGTCGACTAACCGTTAGTCGACTAGAAGAGGCTCGGTCGCCCAAAATTTTATTAGTTGCTTAGTCACTGGGATAAAAAATAAATAAATAAAATCTCTGCAGGACACCGGCCCTCCAGGACCGAGTTTGGACAGCCCTGCTCTAGTGTATCAATACATTATTAAAATGTTAATGCAGCCTCTTTACTGTTTTTCCCTGACACATTCATAATCATTAGCTTCTGCCGGTGCGCTGTGGCAAGCTTTATGCGTGTGCTTGAGTAGTTATAGGCTGTAAGCAATTAAAAGCTCAATATAATGATTTAAATGGTTTATTAATACATGTGCGATTAGTCGACTGATGCTTAAAATTAACGACTACTAGTCAACCAGAAGAATCTTTTTTCGAGGGCAGCCATAAATATCACATAGTCCTAACGATCGTAACTAGGCTATAACTTTGGCTAGGCTATAGGCAAATAGACCAACGCAGTAACTGGTTGAGAGCCTGGCATTCTTACCAACATAAACATTGCTTTAAAGGGGTCCTATTATGCTTTTTCACTTTTTGAATTTTAGTCAGTGTGTAGTGTGTATGTTTGGGCATAAAAAAGATCTTCAAACTTAACTCAAAGTCCACTCCAAAGGGAGATATTTAGTTTTTAAAAAATCCCTTTTTCAAGAACTACAACGACCGGCTCGTTTGGACTACAGCATTTGTTTTCCGGGTTTTGTGATATCACAAAGCGGCCCATTAGAATATCATTAAAATAATTCCCACCTACGGAAATTCGAATGGTTGGGGGGTGGGAATAGGGCCATTATTACACATGCACCTGAATAATTATGTATGTAAATATGTATGTTACAATTATGAAAACGTTTTTATAATAAATTGCTGACAG
>NW_015555909.1:142295-171191 GCF_001515605.1 Sinocyclocheilus anshuiensis | reverse complement strand
TAAAAAATAATGCGTTTTTCGAACCACCAAGCATGAGAGCATGTTCTAGTACACCCCCAAAACAAATTCAAGACATTGTAAAAGAGCATAATAGGACCCCTTTAATGTACAGCAAATGTGATGCTATGCTATGTTGATTCATGTTTTATTACATATTCTCGCTTTCCGTTTTTGCTTGCAAACTCTTTTTGGCTCGAAGGATAGCTGTTGTGGCTTCAAGCTATTTCCACTGCATAGTTGTAACTTCGCTTTATTCATGGATGAAAATTCAAGCAAAGAATGATGAAAGTATGCAGTTTTCCGCAAAATCTGTTGGACAGCTCTACTTTTAGACATGTCATCATTGCCAGTTTGTGTAATATTGCTTTAACCATTGTGCCTCTCCGAGCAACACAGTGGTGGAGATTGATTCCCGAATGATTCAGAGTTTTTGAATAAATCAGTTGAACAAATGGATGAGCCCAAACATGCCCTCTATAGTCTTATATAGTGCATTATTTGAGGGGACAGCCGTTTGTAGTGGTGTCTGAAACCATATTAATATACAGAATTGTGAATGACTGTATAGTGGACGATATAGTTATGGTTGTAACAATGTAACCTGAAGAATAAATCACAAAAAAAGGTCCAAATGAACAAATCTGTAAAAAAAAATCCGTAAAATTTACTGTAAAAACCGGCAGCTGTGGTTGCCAGAATTTTCCCATTAAAAAAATACGGTAGCAACGTTTTAGGTTTTACGGTTTTAACTTAAATTTAGTTAAATACTGCAAGTTCATTAACTGATATAATGTTAATACCAACGTATTGAAGTACTGAAATCTGTTATGTACCTTTGTAATACAGTGATAACCACCAAATGCAGGAGGTGATGAGAAAGTCACATGATGAACCAAAGCCCATCACAAGCAGTTTTTAAATAATAACATATATAGAAGGTGCACAGTGTCATTCACACGAACACCAAACACCATCATGGTAACACATGAAACTGAAATAATGCAATAAACATTCATTTAACAACATTAGGTGTAACACACAACCCTAATATACAAAACTGATAAGAAAAAACTAAGAAGAATCATAGTTATTTCAACAAAAAAACATCCAATTTGAAATGTAACGCAGGGAATTCTGGGAATGTCAGTTTACGGTTATTCACTGTAAATTATACGGCTTTTTAACTTCCAAAAACAGTATATTACTGTAAAATTACATGTAATGTCCAATACAGTTTTTCACCGTATATAGTAGAGGAATTTACCGTTAACCATTTAACAGGTTTTTACTGTAGCATTTTTACAGTCTTTTACCGTTAAATTCACGGTCATTTTTTACAGTGAAGGTGAAATCATATTGAACTGCTTATCTTTTACACACACACACACACACACACACACAACTTACTGCAAGAGATTGAGAACACCGATCTTAATTCTAATTTTATTTAAACATAATGAATCTTATGACATTTACCAAATCACAATGCAAAATATATTGACAGTTTACAATGCCCAGAGCTTACATCATTACTATTAGCAATTATTACAGTTGATTTAACATTTAAAATGTGCAATACATTTCACTCTGCTCATCCACATCAGTGATGAACCCCTATAAAGGCCTGTTACAGATGTGTTTATGTGTCTAGAATGGACAGTGGGTGACTAATGAAAGCCCTGCTGTTATACTGAATATCTATCTATAATACACAATAAACTTATTCCATTTACACTAGCTATTTGATTTATTTCCCTGCAACCAATTTTATTAAAATGGGGTCATAGAGCTGTTCTCTTTTGACCACCAGGGGGCGGGTACAATGTATTTGGCACCACCATGAATGATTTTATCAGTTATAATGCATTCATATGTGAACTAGTACTTGAAAAGCACTATGTGCAGTTAAATATGCCATGAGTAAGTACTTACTGAATGCAGTTACCATAGAAACTAGTCAAATTGTGCAAAACCGTTCAGTGACCGCAACACAACAGCAGTGCGGTCACATATTTGTCCTTCAGATCTTTATTTAAATATTTATACATATTTAACTGTATCAACCCATCAGAATGTTAAATCCACGAGGCTTTTCACACTGCATTTGACTATTTTTATATGTGTGAATTGCATTGGTAAATTTAGCCTTAATCCAACACATTAACTTCTCTCATTCTTATCTATTTCCCATCCCTGTAAACTTTGCATCCACAACTTCCAACTTGTATAAAATTGCTAACATTTAGCACATTTATGTCAGTGTTTTGTCCACAAGGTGTTTTCACCGTCTGATTTTCCTTCAGTAATTGCCATGTCTCAACCAAAACAGTTATGTTAGTGCATGTGTTTTATTAAGAAAACAAAATCTATACAAATAAACCATATTCTTGTAAGTTCTAGTGTTGGATGAAAAGTTGGACTTATTTACTCATTTCATTTTTAAAGTTTATACACAGTCAGTTTTCTGCAGCCTCACTCAAATTTATCTGATGTTTTTCATCTGCACAATAAAGCTGTGAAAATGAGCAAGGAAACCTGATTGTCCTAAAGCACATGGATCGAAAGCAACAGAATCTGTGATTTTTGTCTCATTTTCTGTGAGGAGAAGTCTCAAGTCTGCATATGATCAGCTTTGTTTACCTATATATGTGACCCTGGAGCACAAAACCAGTCTAAAGTAGCAGAGGTATATTTGTAGCAATAGCCAACAATACATTGTATGGGTCAAAATTATCAATTTTTCTTTTATGCCAAAAATCATTAGGATATTAAGTAAAGATCATGTTCCATGAAGATATTTTGTAAATACATCAAAATGAATTTTTGATCAGTAATATGCATTGCTAAGAACTTCATTTAAACAACTTTAAAGGTGATTTTCGCAATATTTCGATTTTTTTGCACCCTGATTCCAGATTTTCAAATAGTAGCCAAATATTGTCCTATCCTAACACACCATACATCAATGGAAAGCTTATTTATTCAGCTTTAGATTATGTATTAATCTCAATTTCAAAATATTAACCCTGGTTTTGTGGTCCAGGGTCACATATTATTACAGAAGATAATTTGGCAGTTTGGGAGAATTTCACACTTGGTCTGTAAAATCAAAAATGTGTGTAACTAATTGTACAATTCTGACACAAAGACTTTATCATACTCTATTTGCATACTGGCTCTGAATTAGAGTATGTGTAGTATGTTGACCTGCGGTTAAGCCACACAAACCTTTAGCTTCCACCTGACATGTAAGTACATTGTGCCCTGCTGCTATTTACAATGCATTTAGCCGTACAGAAATGTATGTACAAACACACCCAGTAAAGCCGACGGCACATGATGGAACTAAAGACTCTCAGCAATGCTAGCTGCAAAACCTCTGTACAGCAAGCATGACTGATGTGCTGGTGAGATGAGGAGTGCCGTTATATCTGTTATATCCTCTGCCGTGATCTGAAGCAGCACATGGTCTGGGTTACTCGTCAGATACAGTCAGTGCATGAGACCCGATCCTGGTGTTATCGAGCTCAACCTCCAAGAAACTCCATTTTTAGAGGTGCTTGTGGGCGGTTGCCAGAGCAATGCTACTATATGTGGACGTTTTAGCATTGCTATGCCCACTTGCAAGTCTCTGGTGTGTAGATATTGCTCGGGTCCCGCTCTTACACACCAAGAATGATAACTATAACTAAAAGGATCGCTATATTAGCGTCCACACCAATGCCTGATAACATTTTTTCTATTATAAGAACGCACTGCAGACCTTCGTCTGCCACTTTAAATGTTCACGCTCCTTAAAGTCAAGTGGATTCTGATTGGATTTGAAGTTCGATCATTTCGAATGATTATTAAAGCTTTATAGTTGTTGTTATAGATATTGTTCTTGGTGTGAACTTCCAGCAAGTCTATGGTGGCAATACTCCAATGTTCTCCATAGTTTTCACGTCAAAACCATTGATACTTTGGGTGTAAGGTGACATCCGAACCAATGGAACTTCATAAGTGATTCAATTGTAATGCTACAAATAGGTGGAAATTTGTTGTAGACTTGTTTGCATGCAGTGATACTCTGATAAGCACAGACAATACATAGCACCACAAATACTGGGTAAAATAGTCAATTTATTTCAATTGATATTTTCCAGTATTGAATGAGATATAGTTATATACAGTACATGTGCTGCAGCCGAAATATGGCATTTCAATGTTGCTGACTATCTTTTGGAACAGGCTTTGTGTCAGGAATGTATCATGCTGTCAAGGTCTGCAGATCACTAGATTTTAGATTACACTGAATGTTGAATGTGCGAAATTACATTTGCAGACCCAGCGATCAGTTTGAGGGGAGGTTTAGGGTACGTTTACACGACAACGATCTACTACAACGTTTTTCCTTTGCTTTTCAGAAGAGTTTTGTGCACAGACGTCAACAATACAATCGCCGTTCACATGGAATCAGTGAAAAGTACTACATTTGCTGTATTATGCATGCCAGGCCAGTAGTTGGCGATGTCACTTTGTAAAGAAACTTGTGCAAGCCTATAGACTGAACACATAATACACATGCTCATGATGTCACCAGTGTTGCCAGAAATACGATAATTATCGTATTTGTACGATAAGTTTGACCTCTGTACTCTGTACAATCAATAATGAAAAAAAATCCCATAATGTACGATAATTTCAGAATTTTGTGACACTTCAAACGATGGTAATTGTAATCATAGGGCTTATATACTCATACACGAAATCGGCTCATTACAGACTGCACTCATGCATACCTCAGAGTGTGTTAAGAATGCAGGAGGGTGCCCTGCTTCTTAAGCCAACGAGCACTATGTCGCGGTCCATGACGGCAAGAACCCCCTCAACATCTGGCGACACGCAGGCTTCCGATGACAGCGACTCAGATGTGGAGTTAACACCGTCGCGCCACAACAGCTAAAGTCTGTCTGCACTGCACGTGACAAAGCAACTGTTAAAAATCATTTGAACTTTGTGTCAGTGCGTCATAAATAGAACGAGGCATCAGTTTACTGTCGGGGATGTGTCGTGTCACGCCGCATCCAGTGTAGACAGCGTCACTGATTATAATGGGTTCTATAGTATTTTGTCGTGCCACTCGCGTCCGGTGTAGATACGGTGTAAGATACGCCTAGTTATTTATCTGTTATGGTAATTTGCAGGTCGTGTCAAAAAGTTGTTGGTCTAGATATAGACCATATCAGCTATATTTTAATAGCTGCATTCTTTACATTTGACTCGTGTACGATAATTTTCTTCGATCATTTTGAGCTTCTGCTACGATAATTGGACATTTCCAATCTGGCAACGCTGGATGTCACCATTTTCACAAATTTGCATTTTTATAGTTTACATGGAGACAACAATGGTATTGTTTCCAAAAACATACACTTTGAAAGCCTTTTTCAAATGTGTTTTCAAGCCCAAATGCAATGGCCAAAATGCATAAAAAGTTCCAATTTTTAGTTGATAACAGTGTCGTGTAAAAAAACACCTTAGGGGGCATTCACACAGAACGCGTCTTTGCATTTAAAAGCACAGGAATGGTTTTAAAAAAAAAAGCACAGCACAGAATGCTCTTGAGACGCGCTTTTGAGACGTGATGCAATAATGGAAATAACAGAAAAAATCCAAACAGCAGAATAGATTTTTTTTAAGAAACAGGTTCTGATAAATAATTTCCATGCCAACTTGCTACTGTACACTTGTAACGCTTGCTCCGCCTCCGGGGTCTTCTTATTGGTCCACTGTTTTGGAACTGATATTGATGAGCGGCGCTGTGTGTAAAAATTGAAATTCTTTTAACTTGACAGAGTTTTAAAACTCTGGCGCTGTAAAAGAAGCGAGTGCAGTGGTCATACACGTCCAGCTAGCGTGTGTTTACATAGAAACACAATAGAAAAGTAGCACATTAGAATGGTAAAATGCGTTCTGTGTGAACGGCCCCTTAGTCTTGCCTTTTTACCTATAAATTATGTCTACCAGCCAGTTTTCACTTTTATATGTTCTTTTTGGAGTTTTGTGGCTTTCAGTCCATGACTCTTATTAATATAGATGGCGTTTATGTACTATGTGTAGTCCTAAAAACCTATTAAAAACACACACTTTACAGTATTTTGCTACTGGGAAAATATTATGCTCTCAAATGCCCTTCTCCTAATACCACCAGCCACTGACTAGCAATAGGAAGTAGCATGGCTCATGGCACTGACATAAACTAATGGCTATTGGATATAGTTTTTTTTAAGGACAAGCCATTTGTCCATCTCCAACTTCCTGTTTCAATAAGGAATGTCAACACAGGAAAGAAAACCATGTAGTCAAGCCATTTTATGGGGTCTTTGAAGTATTTAAGTGTAGATAAGATTGCAATTACGATATGTTCTCGCTAAATGTTAACTGTACTATAGTAATAATGGTTAAAGGGAAAGGAGCAAACCAAATAAACCATATTAGCTCCAGAGGATGTGAAGTACAACTAGACTCTAAAATCCTTTACCCGCACGCTATCCACAAGAGTGCTGCAAACTTCAGAACATGACGTGATCTCCAACAATATGAAGCAGGGCCTGTCCATTCAAGCCCAAATATACTACACCTTTGAGAGGCTTGTACCATCAACCTCAGACAGGGACAACGAGATAAGAGCAGCAGTCCAGGCCTGAGGCAGTGACCATGATGCGACACATTAGTGAAAGCGATGACCGACTGATACACAGGTGAGCGACTGCAGGTGGCTTGTGGGAGTCAGCAGTTGCAGCTCTTTTCTCGCTCCGCCTCTTCTTCGGCGGGATACAGAACTTTAGCGGTGAGGCCGCTCTTGACCCCGTCCCAGCCGTCGCGCGTGGAGATCTCGCCCATCTTCATCAGCTCATAGATGTCCCATGTGAGCAGCTCGAAAGCACGCTCCACGTTGCTGTTGCACTTGGCCGAAGTCTCCACGTAGCAGATGCCGAGTTCGGCCGCAAGCTGCTCCGCCTCGTCCCGCGTCACCTTGCGGTCGCGGCTCAGGTCACTCTTGTGGCCGATTAGGATGTAGACCATGTGATGAGGCAGGATGTGCTCGCTGACCTCTCGGTGCCATTCCCGCACGTGATCGAAGGTCTTCCTGTTCGTCAGGTCGAAGACTAAGAGGCCGCCCACAGAGTTGCGATAGTAGGAAGTAGTGATGGACCTGATGGGATGAAGAAGATGATATATTTTAAAGACTCTTATAATTAAATGCACCAAATCATGGCTAGAGATTCTTAAAGGGGTCATCAGATGCAAAATTCACTTTTACATGTTGTTTGAACATAAACATGTGTTGGCAGTGTGTGTACACAAGCACCCTATATTGATAAAAACACACCCCAGTGCTTTTTCTTTTTAAAAATCCCCCAAAATAATATCCCCTTTCTCAAATCAAGCCATTCTCAGATTCTTGGCTGTGTGACGTCAAAGACTATAGAAATACAAAGACGGTTTACTCCTATACTTCTGAATGGGAGAATCTGCGATGCGCAATATGGCGGGATAGTCCCGCCTTCTAAATGAAAGAGCCAATCGTTGATTGGTAAAGTCATTGCGTCACTGCAGCGGCCGTTAGAAGCTCCGGTTCCCATAGAAACCTGAGGCTGGACCAGCCGATCCGCATGCACAGTCATAAGCGCGTTGGAGCTACGCATGTGCATTGGCTGGTCTAGCCTAAACAATAAGCTTTTAAAACACTATTTGAGCATAAGAAACAACATTCATGGGGCAGTTAATTTCAGATTTTGTTGCTGATTTGAAATATGTAATCGCGAGTTCACCGAGTAGTTTTTGAGATTTCAGGATTCCCCCATTCATTTAGATAGGACTTGGTCTTGTTTGAGCTGCCCAGAGGCGTTGCAAATATGGCCGCTGAGTGAACAGGCTTTCCTGGAAAGGGACTTTGATAACGTCACACAGACCCAGGCCCCTCCCATGATTGTTGACTGACACTGGTGTTTTAGCACAGACCCATCCTGAGTGAGCTGTCATCAGTCCACCATTGTTTGGACGCCGGAGCAAAATGGCTCCTAAGCGATTGAGGTCTTTTGCTGTTGGATGTAATAATGAACATAGCAGTCGTCATTTACTCCCGACATATGATCCGCTGAACACACAGTTGTTTTTGAAGGGAATGTGCCCCCAATCTGCCTAAATTCGTTTATGTTCGCATGAATCAGTCGTGATCCAGCTTCACCTCCAACTGAGTTTAAGGTTGTTGTTTTTTTTTGTGAATATTTGCAAATCGCCCTTTCCTAAAAATGTTCTAGTCAGCAAGTTTCATGATGAATGTGGCTAAAGTTTACAGTCTCATGAGAACGGCTCATCACCCCACGGAAGAGAGGGGCGGGGTGAGTAGAGCTTGAAACGCGTCGATTTTTACAAAGCGCATCGGTCTGAAAAGTGAGGTGTGCTCTGATTGGCCAGCTATCCAGTGTGTTGTGATTGGCCGAATACCTCAAGCGTGTGACGGAAATGTTACGCCCCTACCATACTGTGATGATGCCCTGTCAGCTAGTGAGTCGAGCTCATTAGCATTTAAAGGAACATGCACCGAAACGGCTCACAGTGAACAGAGCTGTTTTTGACAGGGTAAAAAGGGTGTTGTTTTACACTACCATTGAGAAATTTTAACCAAAATATGATATAGACTTTTCGTTAAGACCCTTAAGAATCAACTTGTGGAAAATGGGCATCCGATGACCCCTTTAAATGCAGATCACTGTAAAGGAATATTTTGGGTTCCACATAGGGTTGCAAAAATTTCTGGAACTTTCCAAAAGTTCCGAAAATTCCTGGAAAGTTTCCAGAATTTGTGGAAAGTTTTGGAAATTTTTCAGAAATTTACGGCCTTTTTGCAACCCTAGTTCCATACTAGTTCGACAGCATTTGTTGCATAATGTTTCAACTCTTCCCTTGTTTTCTTGAGAAAAAAAAAGCAGCAAATTTCAAGGTTTTATCACAGCACTTGTGATAAAAGTAAATGAGACCAATTTTTGGAGGATTTAGAAGCAGAAATGTGCAACCCGATCTCATGAGAAAATGTAATTTTACAAGGTGGTGAATTTGTACCATCTACGAAATGTATGACTGAGATCGTACAAATTCATACGAATTATGAATTAATACATTATGTTTCTGTTAAAACTAGTGTATTGTTCGAGCTGTAAAGCTGTTTCAATTATTATTATTATTATTATTATTACTATTATTATTACTGTTATTATTGAATCCAGAATATTCCATTTTGTTACTTTACTCATGTAACCTGAAACAAGAAACCACCGAGCCTCCAATTGTATTTACTGCATAATACATAAAGCGTCTGGATACCTTGTGGACTTTTCAGTATAATTAAATTGATAGACGGATTTTGCAAGATAAAAAAAATTACATTTCAAGTATGAAAAATCAAATCATTTATAAGATTAAGCTGCAAAGTTGCATTTAAAAGAATAAACAACCTTGGAAAAATGTATAATAAAGACAAAAATGTATCAGGAGGACAACATTAAACCTACAAAACAGTGTTCAGGAGGGCACTGCGGCTAGAAATGAATGCATTCCTTATTTCTTAGTTTATTTCACTGTGTGACAATAGCACTGGCACACATTCAAGCAATGTGTCCATCTATGCTATATACATTTTACATCTGCAGTGGCGTGTTTTATCAGATGGACAGTCTGAAGCACTGGCCCCACTAGCCTATAGTCCGTAATCCATCTTTACTGAAATTAATTTTAATTACACATTTAATCCTAATAGATCACATACTTGATGAGAATGTGTATGTCCAATTTTTCTGAGCATATCTATCATATGTGGAAATTAGACCAGTACTGTGTGTGTCTGATCATTCAGAATATAAAAACAAGACAGGCTTTTCCGCTGGTTGATTCGTATTTGATGAACAGTTCTTTAAAGCACTGAAATATAGGGCAAACAGATCAGAGACAGCAGCAGGATCAGAGCCCGTTAACAATAATAAACCAAACACATGCTCATCACAGAGTCCAAACAGGTGAGGCATATGATGCTGGAACAAATCAATGAGATGAGCCCGTTTAACTCATTCATAAACAGTCCTGGGCCTGTGAACCGTATTACACGACACCCAGCAGGTAAATGATATATAAAATACTGATATAAAGGGATACATATACGTGCTCTGCACAATATTACACAACCAATGGTATCACAAAATGTGATCAAATCATATAGAGATGCACACATTCTGTTTATAGCACGATGCATGGAGACATAGCCAACATAATACCAATAAAACACAAGACTAACCTGAATCTCTCTTGGCCGGCGGTGTCCCATAGCTGTAGCTTGATTTTAACGCCGGGCTCGATGTCTAGTGAGCGGGCGTAGAAATCCACCCCGACCGTCGGGTCCGCTGCATCGCTGTAGACGCCGTCCGTGAACCGCTTGAGCAAAGATGATTTGCCCACCGTCGAGTCCCCCAGTAAAATGATCCTGAACTGGTATTGCCATAAAGTATCCATGGCATGGCGAGTGCAGAGCTCCAGGCAGCCACGGGCTCAGAGACAAAGCGGTGTTTACATTGAGCGTGTGTGTGGAGGATGAAGGTGGGGCTGAGGAGGATGTGCTGCAGTCATGTGATGCTCGTTCGCATCTCGCTTCTTCTGAATAATGAGTAACTACAGAAAATGGAGTGAATTACTTTCATGTGATATCTGGAGGAAGCGAAACCTGTTTTGCAGAATTGCATGTCGTTATATAATGCTGTTCCCATTATATGTTATACGAGCAGGCCCGTCCCAGTCAGCAAATTTCCTTTGGCGCGGATCTGGATCATATCAACAGCTAAAGTGTGGCCCAGATTAGTTTGTGTTCGCCGGCCCAAAACTGCTCCACATCTTTTTAGCCAGAACTGAGCCTAAACAGTGCCATAACCCAACCCAGAGTGAGCCAAATAATAAAAACAGATGTGGCTGATATATGGACCTTATATGGTATTCTTATATGGCTGAGTTCTGTAAAGGGCTGATGGCCCTTATGTGGCCCACATGTGGCTCATAAACTAAATGCCATTATTTAACCACATTTACACCACACCTATTTTTTTTTTTTTTTTAAATACCCATTACTCAGTAAATCTTAAACACAAAAATGGATTCCCACTCATTTTTAAAATGTTCATTATATAATTTTTAATAACAGAATTACAATACAGAACATAACAGAAGTGTACTATTTTGCAAATGTCAGGTGAGTGAATAAATGTACAAAAATCGATCCTTTTAGTAAGTCTCGCCAGTCTTTCTCACTCACGGTCTGTCAGGAAAAAGAAGAGAAAAAAGAACATTAGTATATCATAATTAGTATCACACATTAGATATTATTTCAAGACAAGCACATAAATGAGTGTCACCCAAGACATGAGTGCCTTTTTAAATGAGGAAATTTTAGCTACTTTAATAACAGGCTATTTTTAGACATAATACTTAATAATATACATAAAATTAATGAAAACATTAGTAGTGTAATTGTACCTCAGTTTTGAAGTATTTTTTTGGTACAGCAGGGGGAGAAAACATACAATTGCTTTTTTTTTTAATAAACAGTGGTTTACTGAACAATTTATGGCTCTGCCTTTGAATAAACTCAATTATAATTACAATTTTATTAAGGATAAAAAATCTATCTTAGCTAATGCTATACAATAGGGAGCCCTATTAGCGCACATTACTAACATATTAAAGGCTATTATAGTTATAAATAGCTATTTATTTTTAGATACAATAACCAACACTAAAAAAACAATATTTTCCAAATAAAAGCCAAATGTTAACCACAAGTTAACATATTCCATGGTGTGCCATAGCCAAGCCACATATGGCTCTCGGTTGTGTACTATCATCTGGACCATACACCTCATCCAAAAGAAAATTCCCTCCAATTCTAAATCCATGGCAAAACATATACGGTTAAAGTTTGGCCCATATGTGCTCAGCCATGCCATACCTAGGCCAAATGTGACAGCTATCAGCCACATTTGGCCCAAACGTTCTTGCTATCTGTGTTTATGTAATATTTATAAATATGTATAAAGCAATAAGCCACGAGAAACGGTGAACTACGAGGGTTTTAGTAGCTACTAGTAAGCAGTGCGTGAAGCGGAGTAATGGGGGTAAAGTCCCTGTACAGCAAGACCTCATGGTTTATTGCGCGTATAAAACAGCAATGCTAAAAAACAAAGTGTTTAATAATGAATAACGTGTGTTTAATAATAATCGGAGTGAACAATTCATCCTCCGAAAAACAGTAGCCTTTAAGAATATGTTTTTCATTAAAACATTATTAAGCCTTGTTTTTATTATTATTATTATTATCTTGCTTCTGCTGGGCAAAAAAGGCAAATTGAATTGCAATTATGTTATTATGATTGTGTGGGTGTGATGGCATGGATATCAGAATCTGGTTTGTGTGCTTACTAATCATTGACAAGCTACCCAAGACTGCTGTAATAATCCAAAGCGTTCAAACACCAAACACTTGTTAAAAAAAAACAAAAAACAATGGCATTATATTATGTGAGCAACTGGCATTTAAAGGGTTACAATCAATCCAAATCCATGAATGCATTATGATTAGTCGGAGTTTTTTCGATCCACTACGAGAGCTGCGCTGCGTGATATGGATAGGTGTCTCGCATTGAGAGCCAAATATCAGACCACATCGTGTAGCCGATGCATTCATTAAGAGTGTTTATGAGTGTGTTGTGGTTACTGGAGATGATCTTGGCTCTGTCCGTGGTGCTGAAGTACATGTGCCGTCATTGGGGCTGTCGGGCCTTCAGCATGTAATTTAACAATCCCCAAATCCGGAATGTGCTTGTAAATACCATGTAATGTTAAAAAGGAGATAAAGCGCTTAATGGGGTTATTTTAATCAGCTGACCAGTATCCCACTAATCCTGATCACAGAATTCTCCCGCTATTCGTGTATGGCATAATCTATGGACAGATGGAATTAGCCATTGCACAATCATGGGGTTTTTATTTATTTTTTTTTTTAACTGTGTAATTTATTGGAGCGAACGGTTATAATTTTCAGCCAACGTGTAAAAGCAAGTCAGTTAGAACACGGGTTTAACAACAACAGCATGTTAATTACTTTATAATTTCAACGTGCGTACATATTTTGTATTACAAATATATTTCACATTGAACAAAAAATACTTTTCAGTCGAATAAATAAAAGAAAGTCATCAGACACCATCAAATATACATCCGAGAAATCCCAGAACTACATTCTACAAATCAGAACTACATATCCCATCAAGCGTTGCGACCCAGCCATCTCATTCAACCAATCAGCGATGAGCCCGTTGACCAATCAGCGTTACGTTTCGCTGTATAAAAGCACGCGTCACATTCTCCTCTTCCTCTTTCAGCCCGCTTTCTCAAGAGGACGGAGGTGAGTTGTACACAATCCTGTAACATCGAAGATTGTTTGTGGCGTTTTAACAGCTAGTTTTCATAACGAGTTTGTTTGGATGTTACGCCACTAGACCGTTTGTGAGTAACAAGCGTTCAGCGCAGGATGAGTGTTTGTGGAGTTTAGTCGTAAGCGGGATGCAGTGTGTAACAGCGTTTGGCCTTCCAGTCTTTAAATATTAAAAATGATTTTTGCAAACATAAGGCTTCTGAATGCACTCTTGGTTTTGTGAGCGAGTGCAACGTTGCTTGCAGAGTAGTGTCCAAAAGCGACGCTATTTCAGGCCTTTTTTTTTTTTGTTCGTTTTGTTTTCATTGATTGTTCAATGGGTCTAGATTGCTTTTGTGTGTATAATGTGGAAGTAGGCTAAATGTACCAAAATGCCACGTCTGTAGCCTTGGGTAGATTATGTAGTCAGTTGTGCCTCATTATTTTTTTTATATGCTATTGCGAGATATAACGTTCCATCTGTATTAGGCTTAATTAGGCTATATCTGTAACGTTATTTCTGTTGTGAATCCGTGGATGTCTCCCTGATTTCCTCTTTTTTTTTCCTCTGCTTTCCAGGTGTTTGTCGGAGTGAATATCGGATCACCACGTGGCTCCACCGCGATCACTAGTGCTGAGGTATTGATTCAACTTTAACCATGCAACGTTAACGTTACAGTAAACCTGCACATTTTCATGGGCGCTAATGAACATTTGGCCCATGCCCATTTAAAAAAAACCAAACTAAAATCCAATTAAATTTGTGAATGTGAAGTTAATGGTAAGAGTGAAGTCGTGGCCCTGATCGAAGTCGTTCCCGTTCCTCTATAACGGGTCCGGTCAAACAGGAGCCAAAAGCAACCCTTTTACTGACGGTCGCTGTATGGTTCACCTGTAGCTGTCCCAGCAACATTAAGGAAAAGGACAACCGAAACTTGTCTTCATGGAGGTCAGTCTTTAAGTAGCCCTGCCTAATGTTAGCGGTTTCACTTCCTTGCAGGTCGGATGATGCAAAATGAGTTGATTTTATAAAGACGTCCCATCATCAAAATACTGCTTGAGATGTCCGAGTGAGCCTTCTCTAAGAGGTTGGTATCGGTTTTAGGATTTTCGTTTCAATACTGGCTGTGATGACAAACTTGCCCTCTCTGAGAGAGCAGCTCTATTATGAGACTCAAGTAAACGCTCCTGAGCCAAGTTTAACTATCTATGGTGTTCCATTGGTATCTCTTTGGCTTTAATGGTGTTCTTGCCTCCGGTCCAGCATCTGTAGTGTGGTTTTCACAGTTCCTGAGACTGTGCTGTCGGTGTGCTCCAGGTTCTCCGACAGCGTGCTGAATCAACAGGCGGACTTGCAGGTACGTTGCTGTCCGCTTCTAATGAAGTGATTCCTGATCAAGGATGATGAGATTTTATTGGTGACTGCTGGATGAAACTTGCGGATATGGGACTGAGATCAGAGCTTGTCAATTAGTTGTCTGTGCTGTCTGTTATGACTTGTGGTAACTTTATTCATTTATTTTTAGGTCTTCAGCAGCTCCTGACCAGCAAGTGGAAGTTGTAAAATGAGTGATGCAAGTCAAACCTAATATTAAAGTGTGGATTGGTCTTTCATATCCTGTTCATGGTCATTTGTTTGTTGGATCAGCTCTGTAAAATAAAGACTTGTTAGTTGCATGCTACCAGAATTTGGATTGTTGCTTTTTAATGTCTCTTTAAATTCTTACCTGTTCTGTAAAAGTGATTCAGTGTTTGAAAAAATCTGATATACTGTTTCTGCTTGAGGCAATGCTGGGCTTAAGGCAGAATTTGTACTAAATGAATAGGGTACAAAGTATCAATGACTACTTACATTTTGCAAAAACTGAGTATTACAAATGCGAAATACTTGATTACAGTATCAAGTGTAAAAATTCAGAACACGCATGTTAAAATATTTAACCGAACAGATGACTGCTAGTTGTTCCATAACCGCTGGTCAGAGCAAGTTTATACATAATTTCCACAAGTTCGTGTACAATGGAAAATGAGTAAAATACAAATGGAGCTGCCAGTCTTCATGTCAAATATTGTTCCCTTGAAAATGGACAATATAAAACTACATTTCAGTAGCACATCCTTTTCAGAAAGCAGGCCCTGAAAAAAAACAGCAACAAGTATAAACAGACTTCTGGAAGTCATGCTGTATATGAACAAACCCGTACCAATTCATTCCTGAGCGTAGTTTGAAGCCTGCGATCTCAGAGTGTGGAGAACTGCTGCCGCTCCGGTCACTATGTTTCTGTCAACAGAAAACCGCTTATTTGGTATAATGCAAAACTCCTCAAACAAGGTTCTGACGGCAGTCACCATAATGCAAATGATAAAAGACATTTTGTCAGAGGTCTGTGTTCATGAAAGAGCAGCCAGTTTTTATTATGAGAAATCTCTGGATGACACTGGGTGAGAGGAATCTGGCCGCTCGGAGAACATCAGTCCATACCGTGGTGAGAGCCAACAGCCTTCCTGAAGATGACCTGGAAGCCTCCCAGCTGCAGCCAGCAGCAGGCCCAAGTACGGCGGAGACGGTTTTATGGGTCTGGATGTGAATTCTGGGTGATACTGGACACCAACAAAATACAGGTGATCTGCAACAACAACAAACTGATTGTCAAACTAATCGAGTAGACAAGAAAGGCATGGTCTTGATTTCTTGTCAAATGACCACAGAAATCAATTATATCAATAATCAACAATGAACCAACTGTTTACTATTGTCTTTTAGAGCTGCTTTACAGCAGAGCTGAATTTTGTCTGCATCACTGAGACATTTTCCTGTTTATCACAGTAAAGGCCTTTCCACACTGAGCGCGATGTGAAAAAGTGAGGCGAATCGCAGACAAACGGTGTTTTCACGCCAAACGATTGTTTGCCTTCTGCTAATTCACGCCTGCACGCTAGGTGGCGCCGACCAACAATGCGTTTTTCCTCAGATATGTATCTCGTAAATGGATTTAACATCATTCAATATACAGCATTAAATTAAGATGAACAAGGTTCTACACCAGAAACAAACTATAATGCTTACAAGAATAGGCTACATCCTAAAATATAATTAGAAGTACAATTAGCATCAAGCTACACTTGTATGTATGAAATTAACGTATTTGCTTACCCACTTTAAACCATCATCGAGTGCTTGTAATAACTTCCGATTGTGATCAATAGTTGATTTTGATTAATAAGCAGACACATGCGCACTTTGTATGTTTAATAATGCTACACTGTTAATATTGGTCATAGACATCCTGTATTGCTATAAAAATACCATTAGCTGCATACAAAACACATACAGAAAATATCGTCATAATCATGTCTATTTGCTTTCATATTTCATGTGTAGAAAAAGAGTGAACGCGCTCTGACTCATAACACTCGCACACGTGGAAGAAAAGATCACATGATTCAGTGGACAATTAACAGAAATGTTATTCTGGATAAAGAACATGTGAGAATAAATCTGTTCTCAAATACCAACGATAACAAGAACTCAGCTTCCACTCTCTTCTCTTATCCGACATACTCTTCTTTGGTGTTTGTTTACACTGGTTTTCGAAACAGCGCCACCACTCTTACCTTTTGTGCAACAGCAGCTGCTCCGGTCACGTGATCCTAGCTCGAATCTTATTGGACGGGCCGTGTTTTCGCTTTGCGAAACTGAAAAGATTCGTCGGACTGGTTCGAAAAAAAAAAAAGTGCATTTTCGGTGCGCGAATGTTCGCAGTCTATGTGGAAGCATCCATAGAAATCTATTGTTTTATTCCAGCGCGTCATCGCGTCCGATATTCGTTTCGCTTTTTCGCGCTCAGTGTGGAAAGGCCTTAAAGCTGATTTGACAATCTGTATTGTATAAAACGCTACAGAAATAAAGATGACTTGACAGTTCTCTTAAAACCGGCCTTGGTTTACGGTATCCTTGTGCACAAAATGACTAGGGGTTAAAATATTCACTATAACAATGTTAATAAGCGATTACACTATTCTCACATCAGCACATATAAATGTTGAAGGATGAAAATATGCTTTCAAAATAGTGTGCATTTCAATTGATCTTGTGTGAGTTTCCTCTGACGTACGTACCGTCCAGCTCGATGACCTCCATTCTCTCACCCTCCACGTCCTGACCCACAAAATGAAAGCCCTTCTCCTCAAAATGCTGCTTCAGCTCTGGGTTCACCTGTGCAAACAGAAGAAATATTAATAATAACAAATACTTTGTACCAGATGTGTTTACATCAGCTAATTTTAATCAGTTTAATCCAATTTTCAAATTCTGCAATCCAGTTCATATATGGGCTTACACATGTAATACATGTATTCCAGACAGAACTTCAGTGAGCATAATTGACATTTTCACCTCGATGTCTAAAAAAAATGTTTTTAGCGAACATTTAGTACATATTCAAGGGCCGTCTCCTCCACTGACCAGTTCATAAGACGCAAATACAAACAGAAAAAACAGGCGCTCATTCATATTACAAAAAATGTATGCTAACATACACCTCACAGCACTGTGCCTATGTGCATGGTATTTAGCAATTCGACTGATGAATAGTCTGATTCAAGCATTTCATTTGATTTGTTTACACATAAGCCTTTCACCCCGATTCGGCCTCCAACTACAACTGAATTATTTGGGTGCTTATATGAAAGCACAGCTGTTCACAGAGAAATGTGTTCAACTATAGCAAGCAAAATGCCTCACAGAAACTGAGAAACGACATTAACCCATCAGACGATTGACTGAAACTGCCATTTTGAACTCATTCTAAGAAATGAATGGATTTACCAAATATAACAACATATTTGAAGGGGACGACATAAAAAGATCAATCTTTTCATTTTCAAGAGAAGGAAGAACTGTGAAATTATCAAAAGAAGTCTGATAATGACACGCACTTCAGAAAAATGGTCAAATATAAGTCAATTAAAATATACATTATAAAACGGAGAGTTCCGGTCCTTGATGCTGATTGGCTGAGCCGCGTTCGAATCTGTTGTAAATTACTCTACAAAGTAACATACACCTTTGTTTACTTCTGTGTGTTGCTCAGCAACCACTTTGTTAGAACCACAACTGATTCTGAGGAACTACATTGTTTGGTGGAAGAATACTGTTTTTATTATCATTACACTTTATTTGCTGTTTTATTCTGTGAAACCTTACTATGTATATGGAATAACCGTTTTATAAAAGCAATAAGCCCCGTGAAGCCATGGTTTAGAGTGAATTTGTAACAGCTAACAACGCCCCTTAGCTGTTATAAATTCACTGTAAACCACGGCTTCTTGGTGCTTATTGCTTTATTTCAAGATGATTAATTTATACAACCACCAAAATCATGACAAATTCAGCATATTCAATAAATCCCACAGTCCATTTTTTTACTATCACATTTTACACACTGTCATATAAATTCATCTATAAAAAAAAGCAGAGGTGATGTACCTCAAAGCGATGTCTGTGTCTTTCCTCAACATAATCTACATCTCCATAAAGTTTTCCTGAGAGAGAGAGAGAATATGTTTAAATAAGTTCTCTGTTGTATTACTGGTATAGTGTTTCAGTTCGTGAAGTGCACTTACTAAGTATGCTGTTTTTGGTTTTGAAAATGGTTCTCCGTTTCCCCAGCCGCATAGTTCCTCCCATCTGCCCTGGATTGTGCTCTGGCATGTCAATCACCTGTGAGACGACCAATCAAACACAGGCGGATCATTACATCTGCTCCATTTGCTTCTGATGCAAAACAGACCAGAAATCCACATTTAAACTAAATCCGATACTCACCACAGGATATTTAGTTTCCGGGTCAAATTCTGTGGAGTTGGCATCTAGGAAAAACAAGAGTCACACTTTGTTCAATACTGCTTGTTAAACATTCGGTACATTTTTTATTTTTTTTTGTCTTTTTATTTTTTTTATGGGCGTAGGAAAAACGTACCTTTCCAATCCAACATGTTCCTAGCAAATTCACACACAGCGAGCTGCATCCCCAAACACACACCTGAAAGATGAACGTCACAGATGGGTTACATTCACCGCTGCTGCAGAACATTCAGTTTTAATGCATTTCAATGAGGTACTACCGAGGAAAGGCTTCTTCTGTTTCCTGGCCCAGCTGATGGCTTGAATCTTGCCCTCCGTCCCTCGTACTCCAAAACCTCCAGGTACTAAAATACCACTGACGACACGAGAGACCGCAGCAGTAATATTAGCAAAACTACATCAGGACAGCGGGCGAAAACTGAACACTGATTGTGTCTGAATTCTCCTCAATGAAAGAACACCATTAAGGCATTTTACTAAGCAGAATAGATTTGAAATGCATGAAATCAGCCATGTATATTTTAGGTGTAATTACTCACTCTGCACTGCAGAGTTTCTGCCAGGCCTCGTGGTACTTCACAGGTTCTTCCTGTAACGTACCGGCCTCCAAATCTGCAGAGTCAACGTACTACAGAAAATGAAGAAATAATTAGAGATAAAGATTCACTGACACATCGATAAAATTCTTTTAAACTAATTTAATCGCCCATTTTTTCTGAAATTAATCATAATTAATCCCAACTAACATACTTTTATACTGCAATAATTTCACATTCAATCTTCAAATTAATGTAGAAACAACAGAGACAGTATATTTTTAATATTTGCTTAATGGCATCTTTTTTTTATGACTGCTGGCAAGTTGTCCGCGGTGCGAAAGCGCCTATTGGTATCAGTGATACTCGCCTTCAGTGTCGTTCCTAGCGACGTCTTTATTTGCGGCATTTACAAACATCAACAACCGGTGAATGGACAACATGTGCGGAGCTGTTTATGTTGTGTGTCGTGGGATTCATGATAATGGAGATGGAATTTAAATGCACAATTTACGCGATTAAAGGAGCACGAACATCTGACTAAATCTACTATGACAACTTGCAGTGTTATCATCGAGGCTGAGAAAAGAACACAACCCTGCAGACAACAGGTAAATGCCGTTATTATCGCTGTTTTCCATGTTCGTGGAGTAAATGTTTACATGGCTTTTTAATGGCTGTTTTACTTACTCTGAAGTAGGAGCTAAATCAGTTCCCCCAAACGGAGTTCCTAGAACTAAATAGATTCCTAGTTCCCGCGGTGCGAACACACCAAAAAGCGGGAACTTTCACCAATAGTTCTAGGAACTATGAAAAGGTTCCTCCTGTGCGAAAGCTCCTGATACTACAGATGTCTCTAGGAAATAGTTATTTTTTTCCCTAAGTTTTAACCACTGACTATACTAACATTACAGTATAATTGAAAGCTATCAATTTGAACATTTATTAGATAAAAAAAAAAAACTTCTAATTTAAGTGAACTTGAAACAATCTTCACATAAACCCATTATAATGAATGTCATATTGACCTGTGCCCTTCAGCATATAGGAAATATACAGAAACTGAATAAAGTTACCAAACACTTAATTCCAAATTAAATATAGGCTAGATGAATCGCTAAAGCTACAAAAAAAGTTAATGATTTCCTCTTTTTTTTCTTTTGTTCTTTGATGAACAGACATCACAGCAGCTGGGTTCTAAGGGTTATTTGGCTGCTATTACTTTAAGAGCTGCCGCTGCTGAACATGCTGATCTGACACATGCTCGTAGTTTCATTCGAGCTTTAATATGAAATGACACAGTCTACAGCATGCGCTGCAGTATTTGTGCATGCAATTGAAGATAACGCGCTACGAGCACACTATACCAGCTTGACAGGACAGGAAAATTTGTTATTACTGACATATGACCTGACAACATCTCATCTGACCGCAGTTCACTGATGTTCTACTGAAGCTCCTCATCACCTGTACCTTTTCTGCACTCGTTTGACTGGCGTCTGTGCTGAGGCGAAGTAGTGCGCGTCTGAAAAGTCTCCAGTTTGATGTCGTAAAGACATTCTGTGTCTAAATAAACGCAATTCTTGTCAAGAAAAGAGACGGGAGCAGCAGCTGTGAGTGGGTGGCCAACACTAGCCCTGCCCCCGAGTTAACTGCATTAAATATTTTTAATGCTGTTAAACTGGAAAAATTAATTGCACGCATTAACGCGCTAATTTTGACAGCACTAATACAAATGCATATAGGTGGTTTGCAATCACGTGATTCTGATGACGCGCGAAATGCAAAAAGCTCCTTGTGGTTTCTCGGTTTGGCCAATTTGAGCATCCATAAACAATGCAAAACACAGTTTCTGCTAGTGATTCCTACGGAGAAAAATCACTTCCTGCCCTCCAGCTGCATTTCGCACGTCATCAGTGACGTCATGTGCAAACAACCTATCGAGAATTTAAAGATGAAGTATTCTTTAGAGGTAGAATTAGTTACATCTGCTAAATCAATCTCATCTGGCCGTGTTCAAGGTTTCACTCACCTTAACCTCTAATTTGTGGCTGATGGCGAGAGCGGAGTGTTCCAGGGCTTTGATCACGGAGGCATACGAGTCTGAAAACTTGGTGTATTTCCCTACCAGAGCAATGCTCCAACAGCCTGTCTGACCTACCGTACAAACACAGTGCAGATAACATTAAAAAAGAGCCTTTTGTATCCTTATCACAATATGAAACAAATCCCAAAAAACCTGGATTATCTTGTGCTACATGATCTATGATAGCGGAGTATTAATGTATGAACTGATGCTGAATCGGTTTTTATGTTTTGAGTTTGTACTAGCCTGTCTGACATCTCTTTCCACTTCGCCAGCATTTTCCTGGGTCTGGTTTCAATGGGCAGGTTCAGTCTGCGACAGAAATATCCCACAACGCCCTGGTCTTCTAAGAGCAGTGGCACTCTGTAGATGGACGACACATGTACGCAGATCACCTGTAGAGAAGACAGACTTTTCATTTAATAACTGTGCATACACAATGCACATTTCATGCTAAAAGATAAAGACTGCATCAGTATCATGCATCCAATATCAGTGAATGCGACCCACTGTCCTTCAGACACATTTTGGCCCAGTTTCATCTGCTTCCAAAATGTTCTTGATAATTATGCTACAGTGAATGTTCAACTGTTATGAGACAAATTGTTCATATTAACTCAACAGTTATGTTAGTCCTGTTGGCTCTTTGGTGGTTTTTAGTCCTGCGGGATCCAGACTAACCTGTTCAGGTTCCACATGACAGAACATGGATATCTTCTCTTTCACCTAGTTATCAAGTGGAGTGGAGCAACGACACATTATCTGCAAGAACAAAACAACACTTAAAACTCTGTGTGACATTATCAATGTTGTGGACATGATCCACTAACATTTTGAACCTCAATACAGATGAATATGGCTTGGTTTGATTAGTTTTTATGACAATATTTTGAGATTTAAATAGGCTAAACTAGGGCTGCACGATTAATCGAAATTAAATCGCAAAGGCGATAAATCGCGATTAGGCAGAAGCTGCGATTGTCATGTGTATCTTCACAGTGAATTTCTGTGATCAGTAGTAAATCTCCATCGGAAGGCCAGAGGGCGCTGCTTGATAAAGTCCAGAGTCTGTGGTTCTGGTGTTTGAGATGGTCAGAGATCCAATCTGATGATCCAGCTTCAGTCTGTCTCTGAATCTGCCATCAGGACCATCAGATGTGGAAAAGATTCCAGCCTATTTATTGATTTGAGCTACACGAGTCTCTGGATGTCCAAATGTCCACATTATCTCATCATGTGTCTGTATTTCAGTTAGGGCTGTTATTAATCGAAATTAAATCGCAAAGGCGATAAATCGCGATTAGGCAGAAGCTGCGATTGTCATGTGTATCTTCACAGTGAATTTCTGTGATCAGTAGTAAATCTCCATCGGAAGGCCAGAGGGCGCTCTCGTGCAGAAACTCCAAATACGCCCCGCAGAAGAAACCCAGAAAATGCCTATAGGGGTTGCTAAATAAACAGATGATTTAACTGCTTACATTGATTCAACGTGACTAATAAACACACAACTATGACAATATATGGTTTATCTGAGTTCGTCTTATAATTTTTATTATAATTAAGTACTGTATATAATAATGCAATGCTAATCGAGTCTTTATCACTGCTTGGAATACTATGAAATATGTTGCGTGCTTTATTCTGTGTAAGAAGCCACATCATCTCAGAAGGATTTATTTCAAACACCCGACTGATGTTATGAAGTGAGTTTGGAGTAAAAACATGTTATTAAATGTGGTATTTTCACATACTTTCAGATGGTGCAGCATTTACTACACAGAGCCGTAGTTCACTGACAAGATATGCAAACAGCTTTCATAATCACAGACAATTTCTTCATTGCGCGATTATATCGTCTGCGATTATGAAGGCGATTTTGTGTAGCTTGTCAGAGAACTACGGCTCAGTGTAGTAAATGCTGCTCCATCTGAAAGCACATGATGGAGATTTACTACTAATCACAGAATCGGCTTTACTGACAAGATGCGCATGACAATCACATTCGATTAATCGTGCAGCCCTAGGCTAAACATCTGTAACTTTCACATGCACAAAACTAACAGTCCTTACGGCAAAAAAAAAAAAAAAACTATTAAAAAAAACGTGGTAATTGTTACAAAAATGTTCCTTTGATAGCTGTAGATGTGCTACTTTTAAAGGGAACATTAATAAAAACATTTAAAGCTGCAGTATGTCATTTATTGACAGCTAGTGGTTGAAAGGGATACTGCAGTCCAAATTCAAAATATTGGAAGTTGTTTCTCCCACCCTGTTCACACAGGTTGCAAGATTGTGGATTTGGAATGGATTTATTTTTATTTTATTTATTTTAGTTTTAATGGGGTCATGATACAGAAGAGGTCTTTGTATGCTTAATACAAACAGCTCGTTTTGGATATGAGGTGCAAGATGACATCAATTACGCTGAATGAGAGCGTCACGACGAGTCAAAAACAAATCGAAATTACAATCACTACTGCTATCTTGTCTACACTAGATACAGTACACAGATGCGCGTGCACTTTCTGACACCGTCCACGCGATCGAGTCTATTGTCAATCGGACAAATGGAGAGAAAGAACGTCCGCTTTGACGCGTTTGGTTTAAACAGCTCTCGTTCACGGCTTTGTACAGATATCAGAAGGATCCCAGTGTCAGGAACAAGTGGATAGTTTAATTTTAATGGCATCCCTGACCGTGTCAGATGATTGATCGTAGTATTTTTAGTAAACGAGGCCCAGTGTCATGGAGCATTCACAAAGAAACATTTGTTGACTGACTGCAGCTGCATCACAAACTGTAAGTAAATAATTTCATAATGCTTTGTCTGGAAATTATGGTTTTATTTTGATTATGTTGTCAAAACATGCAATACGTAGCAAGGGACATTGATACTGTTTCTATGCAATGACGTTAGCCAATCATAACAGTGGCCGGTTATTGAGAAGCCTTAAAGGACCCGCCCGTTAAAAACAGGCCGTTTTAGACAGAGGGTCAGAATGAGGGTTTTTTTTTTTAGCGCAAAAAACTTTTAACATTATAAGTAAACCTCAAGAAACATATTAAAATAAAAAAATCCATGTCATGACCCCTTTAAAATTCCTCTAGTCATAGAGTTTTGTTAGATGGATGCCGAGGCTTTTTAGGTCGGGCAGAATCTGCAGTCTCTGACCCAGTTTGTTTGCTGGCTTCAATGACTGCAATACTCTGTGTTTTCCGTCAACTGGCAACCCGGGGTGTTAAAATCCTATTAGGTAAACTGGCAGTGGGCGGAGTCACACAGAAACAGACATTCTGTCACAAAATTCAAAGTAGAATAACCAGCTTTGGTATTGTTTTTTGGAGAAACAAGTATGTGAACTTGCATGTTTCCTAAATATCTGCAAATATTATGCTTTAGCACAGTCAAAAAAATTACATACAACACCTTTAACTTCTCTTACAGGGTTTTAGTGAGCTGACAGTTAATGAAACACATAAAAAAGCCCTTTCTGAGAAGTCATTCACTGAAATTCATCCACTGTGGAATAAAAAAAAAACAAAAAAAAAAACAGAAATTGCATGCAGAAATGCTCTATGCAGCTTGACTCACCAGGTCAGGTGACAGTCCCAGTCCTCTGAGCTCCCTCACACTGTTCTGCGTAGGTTTGGTCTTCTGCTCTCCTGTAGCGCTGGGCTGGACATCACGGACAAGACAGTATGTCACTCACATTACCACAGCATTTGTATGATACGCTCTATGACATCTGGTCTCATGCACTGCTCTGTGTGTGGAAATGTGAACATGACTCCTGACCTGTGGTACCAGACTGACGTGAATATTGCAGAAATTCTCTCTCTTCACTTTAAACTGGAACTGTCTGAAGGCCTCGATGAAAGGCATGCTCTCTATATCTCCGACCGTACCGCCCAACTGCAAAAACACATCAAAGCCTCAATCATCAGAAACCTGTTAAAACATGTATTTTATCAAGCATCCAGGGCTGTGTTTCCCAAAAGCATTGTAAGCCTAAGTAGATCTAACAATAGGGATGGGCGATACGGGCTTAAAAACATATCACGGTAATTTCTAGTATTTATTGTGATAACGATATCAATGACGATGACACAGGGAATCCTATTTCTTTAGAGAAATGTATTATCTTTCCTATTTTTACCCAAAATAGGGTGTTGTCAGCATTACTGAGTACACACGTAATGTAATGACTGTTTAATTCATACTGGAAGCCGGAGGGCGCCCTTGCGCAGAAACTCCACATATGCATCGCAGAAGTAATACTAAGGTAAAAAGTAAAGCTTAAGTTTTAATTGAGGAAACTTGAAGAAAATAAAACATACGATTGCGACAATATATGGTTTATCGGTGTTCAAGCAATCTTGGGTATTTTTATAAGGATAAAGTATATTTATAATGCAATGCTAATCGACATAGCCTTTATCACTGTATATAATACTATAAAATAGTATGATTTCTGCCTCGTTCGGTGATATGAAACCACGTCTGATCACAAAACGTTATTTCAAACACTCGACCATGTTATGAAGTTAATTTGGAGAAAAAGCAGGTCAATAAATGATATATTTGTTGGACAACAGGCTCATACACATGTAAAACTGTATCGCACACGTGCTACTGTAGTAGGGCTGCACGATAAATCGCATGTGATATTCATGCGTATCTTGTCAGTAAAGCCGGTTCTGTAATCAGTAGTAAATCTCCAGCACGTGCTTTCAGATGGAGCAGCAATTACTACACAGAGCCGTAGTTCACTGACAAGCATAAAAAAAATAAAAAAAATCGCAGACGATATCATCTATATTATACATAAATATTATGAAATCGCGCTGCGATAATAAAGTTGTTTGCGTAGCTTCTCAGTGAATTACGGCTCTGTGTAGTAAATGCTCCAAACTCACTTCATAACGTCAGTCGAGTGTTTGAAATAAATCCTTCTGTGAGATGATGTGGCTTCTTACACAGAATAAGACACGCAACATATTTCATAGTATTTAAGCAGTGATAGAGGCATTGCATTATTATATACTTTATTATAATGAAAATAATAATTATAATAAGAACTCAGATAAACCATATATTGTCGTAGTCGTGTGTTTATTAGTCGCGTTGAATCAATGAAAGCAGTTAAATCTTCTGTTTATTCAGCAACCGCTATAGGGACTTCCTGGGTTTCTTCTGCGGGGCGTATTTGGAGTTTTAGCGTGAGAGCGCCCTCTGGCCTTCGGATGGAGATTTACTGCTGATCACAGAACCGTGCTTCACTGACAAGATGCACGCATGAATATCGCAGCTTTTGCATAATATCGATTGAGAAATCATTGATTTAGCATGATTTATCGTGCAGCCCTATACTGTAGTACATTTATTCAAGGCTTAGACGATTCAGTGTTTCCCACAGACTTGCAGTCTATTTGTGGCGGCATATATATGCAAATTCATTCTCTGCCAGCAGGAGGCGCTTGTAGAGCGGGAGAGATAGAGGTTTCCCCGGTAACAGCTGTACACAAAGCAGCGCTCTGCTCACAAACCCTGCTTTATCAGATATCACATGCACGATGAAATGAAAATGACATTCAAAATTTTCTGACGAAAGTCGGATTCCTTTAGAAATATAGTGATATAAAAATATATTTTTACAGGTATATCACAAACGATAAGATATTGCCCATACCTATCTACCAATGGTCTCTAGGATCAACTTATGATGCTTTAGAGAACCGCAGCACAGCTCTTCTTCTTACCTCAATGACGCAAACCTGGGGCTCAACATCGTCATCATCTACAGGAACTCTAGCTTGACGTATCACCCACTCCTGAATAGCATCGGTTATGTGTGGCACCACTGGAACAAATGAACATACTGTGAACCATGTGGAGAACATAGACGTGCCAGCTTCTCTTTCCAACAGTTTGTGAAACCGCACTTACAGTGAACATCTATGGGGCAGGCAGGCATGGACAGGAACTTTAACACTAACGGTGTGTTCACACTTGGCAGGTTTGGTTCGGTTAAAACTCTGGTGCAGTTGCTTTGTTAGTGTGATTCATCTGAAAATACATGAATGCTGCCATCCGAACCAAGACCCATCTTTACAGGGTGCTTCGGTCCACCTTTAATCAAACAAATCTCCTTGCAGCAGATTTTGGTTTGTGTGTGCAACAGAGGACTTCCTGGTGCTGTTTTAAGTTCTTCACGGTTTATAAATACAAGTAGCCCAGCATACAGCATTGTTAGTTCTTGTAAGTAAGTTCTGTGCAAAATATACACGCAGTCCAATCAGGTTGTGAGCTTGTCCTTTTGTTCTGTATTTTTTATCTTCAGTGTTTAAAATGACAGTATGAACGCCAAGCAAACCAGGACTAAATGTATCGTTTTCTTTTTTGGTACAGACCAAAAGAACCAATTTCAAGTGTGAACTCATCCTAAAATAGGCCGTTTAGAAAGTAAGACTGTTATAAACACATTAAAGGTGGAGTAAGTGATTTTTCAAAAACGCTTTAGAAAACTGATTCGGGCCGAATAGCAAAACAAACTTGTAGCCAATCAGCAGTAAGGGGCGTGTCTACTCATGATGTGGAGGAGAGAGAGTTTAGTGCACAGGACGGACATTAGCCAAGTCGAGCGACAGAAAGATAGAGATGGTGGATAAAAAACAAAAGAGGAAAACATCTGCGGAACAAAAGAAGGCTTAAGGCAAGAAGTAGGACCCGTGTAAATATCGGATCAGCTTTCCAGCGCTGGAGAGAACTCAAGGAGTGGAAGGCCTGCAATCAGACGCCGAGGTTGCTTTGTTTCTTCTCGATAGCTGAGTAACACCGTGTCTGCGCCGCAACAGCTAAAGTCTGTCTAGTACACTGGACGCGACAAAGCGACCGTTGAAAATCATTTGAAAT
>NW_015555909.1:118031-124208 GCF_001515605.1 Sinocyclocheilus anshuiensis | reverse complement strand
CCGAATAGCAAAACAAACTTGTAGCCAATCAGCAGTAAGGGGCGTGTCTACTCATGATGTGGAGGAGAGAGAGTTTAGTGCACAGGACGGACATTAGCCAAGTCGAGCGACAGAAAGATAGAGATGGTGGATAAAAAACAAAAGAGGTATATCTATGGTGTAGACAGCATCACTGATTATAATGAGTTCTATAGTATTTTGTCACGCCGCGCCACTCGCGTCCGGTGTAACATTGGTTTGGCTTTGTTTCACAGAACTAATTGCTGCCTGGGTTGCGTACGTATGTGTGGGGTGGAGCTATCAAAATAGGGGCGAGACCCTTTTGGGGTAGGGGCGTGTTTGTTTTGGTGATTTCAAATGTCAACATTGGCTTCCAGAAATCGCTTACCCCACCTTTAATATGAGACTCACCCTGTACGGTTTTGCCCAGGTAATCTCCCCTGCGCTCTTTGTTGATGACAGACTGGTAGATTTTTCCGGTGGTCAGGTTGTTGTCTTTAGTGAGCCTGATGTCCAGAAAACGCTCATAGTTGCCCAGATCCAAATCCACCTCTCCCCCATCATCCAAAACAAACACCTCACCTACACAAGACAGAATACATCACATTCATACACAGGCCACAGAACTCAACTATCACCCACATAAATGACATTTTATAACTGTAATATACTTTTACATTTTCTGAAGTAGTGAGTGGTTGTGATGCTAAGGTGTTGTTGTTTTTTTTTGCAATGTGGTCGCTAAGATGTTTTGAGGAGATTTTAGCATGTTGCCATGCTATTAGGTTGTATTGGGCGATTGCTAAGATTTTTTTTAAGTGGCTCTCTAGTTATACAGGTCTCTATATCAGGTCCCACAATAGACCTGAGCATTTCAGATTCTGTCTGCAATCTGACCCACATGTTACGGTTGTGCCGATAGTATTGTGTATCGACGATAGTCAGAGATACCGTATGATGATATCAAGACAATAATTATTATTAGGCTAGTATTATTATAGAATTAATAGTAGGGCTTATTTGTTCCATCATATTTCTTTACACGCACTTTTACAGTGTTGCGCGTTATAACCAATCACACACAATTCTGTTGAGCTTATGAATGCAATGACCAATCAGAGTCATTCAGATGAGTCAGAGTTTTGTTGTTCAGCGCTCGCAGACTGAATTCAGCTCTCATCAGAAACAACAAAATGCATGTGTACGTGCGATGCAAGTATAAGAGATTTATTCATCATCATGCAGTGTAGACAGCTTCACGGACTATAATGGGAGTGTTTTTAAAGAGCTGCTTTGCTTGTTGCTGCTGTTTGAATAACTGAGGAAATGTAAGCCTTACAATCAGTAACTTAGAATGGTTTTATGAAACCGCGATCATGTTAAACACAAATTCAGTCATATTAAAAATATTTTACGACATAACATTAGGCTGCTTTTAGCCTTACTCTGGAGTTGGTTCACTCTAAATAATTAAAATAAATTAGCACGATACTATAGTGTGTCTGCGATCTCACAGGCTGACGATACGACAATATATCAGCCTGACCAGCAAATATTCAGCCTGACCAGCTTATAAATGTGAGCCTGGAGCACAAAAGCAGTCTGAAGTCGCTGGGGTATATTTGTAGCAATAGCCAAAAATACATTGTATGGGTCAAAATTATAGATTTTTCTTTTATGCCAAAAATTCATTAGGATATAAAGTAAAGATCATGTTCCATGAAGATATTTTGTAAATTTCCTACCATAAATATATCAAAACTTCATTTCTGATTAGTAATATGCATTGCTAAGAACTTCATTTGGACAACTTTAAAGGCGATTTTTTCAATATTTAGATTTTTTTGCACTCTCAGATTCCAGATTTTCAAATAGTTGTATCTCAGCCAAATATTGTCCTAACAAACCATACATCAATGGAAAACTTATTTATTCAGCTTTCAGATGATGCATAAATCTTAATTTTGAAAACTGACCCTTAGTTTTGTGGTCCAGGGTCACAAATGTAAGAGGCATGCGAGTTACTTGTCAAAGTCGAATACTTATTGCCAGGGTTTGGTTCAAATAATGCATAGTGATGCTTGCATTTCGCAAGCAGATCGTTTGATTTACATGTACTGCAACATTTGACAGTGATACATATTCTTCGAAGTGTAATGAGCGTCTATGACGAGTGGTGTGGGGTTACCGTGCTCGTATGGCGAGAAGGTTCCTGCATCTATGTTGATGTAGGGGTCGATCTTGATGGCTGTGACGTGCACAGGCTGTGACTTGAGGATGGTTCCCACGCTGCTGGCTATAATGCCTTTCCCGATGCCTGAGATCACACCGCCCGTCACCAGAATATACTTCATACTGCCAATCATACCCTGGACACATGAGAAGACATGATTCATTTATAGGTTACACCGATCTCATCGGTTCTTGTTAAACAGCAGCTTTCATCAAGATCAATTCCTAAGTGCAATCTCACTTGGCCAAACTCCAAGTCATGAGCAAACACTTCACACACAGTGATGAGACAACAACATCAATTCCCTGAAGAAACAAGCAGGTCTGTGAAAGCTGCAGACTAGATATCAAATCTATGGGTTTCTTTGGTCTCTAATAACATTTTGTCCTCACCAAACATCTTATATAGTCAGAGGTTTACAGCAGATCAACAAATACAACTATGTCCTAAGGTTTCAATGCATGAGTCACATTTATAGCTGATCATTTCCAAATGTGATGCCGTCCTTCACAAAATTGTGAATCATAGCACAATGGCAACCATAGTTTCTTAACTGCGGTCAAGCCAGCCGTGCTTTGAAAATGCACGGTCAAGCCTGCCGCACTTTTTTATGTCTTGCGCGTGTAATTGTGCACTTACGGTACGGGTGCTGAGAGCAGTCAAAATGCATGTAAAGAAGCTGTCATACCGACGTTTCCTTTATAATTAGCTTATTTTACCTTTTATTTTTAGTTTGTAAATACATTATTTTTGTACATAAACGTTTGTATTGTACATTAATTATTATAAATAATTTATTAATGTTGATAAATGTTATTGCAAATGTTGTTAATGTTTTATATTCAATGTTTTTTTTATTTAATGTTTGTGTAAAAAAAAAAAAATAAAATTAATAAATATATATATATATATGTGTGTGTGTGTGTGTGTGTGTGTGTGTGTGTGTGTATATAACAACAAAATGCGTCCTAGCACTTCCACTGTGTCTAATATTCCAAAACTCATAAAAAGTGTTCCTTTAAAGGTTAGCTCATTCTTTCAATTGATATGTGTTCAGGGTGACCCTGACTATCACTGTATTTATTTTCAAGGCATTTTACTGTATAGTTTTGGAGAAACTAAAAGCAAAATCACCCAAAACACAGTGATAGTCAGGCTCACTCTGAACACATATCATTTGAAAGAATGAGCTAACCTATAAAGGAACACTTTTTATCAGTGTTGGAAAGTGGGACGCAGTGCAAGTGCAAGGACGCATTTTGTTGTTTGGGGTGATTTTGCTTTTAGTTTTCTCCAAAACTATCCAGTAAAATGCCTTGAGAATGAATAGAGTGATAGTCAGGGTCACTCTGAACACATATCAATTGAAAGAATGAGCTAACCTATAAAGGAACATTTTATATGAGTGTTTGAATAAGCGGAAATAATCAAAGTGCAACAATGGAGTTTGATGTTTTGGGTGATTTTGCTTTTAGTTTTCTCCAAAACTATACAGTAAAATGCCTTGAAAATAAATACAGTGATAGTCAGGCTCACTCTGAACACATATCAATTGAAAGAATGAGCTAACCTTTAAAGGAACACTTTTTATGAGTTTTGGAATATTAGACACAGTGGAAGTGCTAGGACGCATTTTGTTGTTATATACACACACACACACACACACACATATACATATATTATATATATATATATATATATTTACACACACACAAACAAATAAAAAAACCATTGAATATAAAACATTAATATGAACATTTATCAACATTAATGAATTATTTATATTAATTAATGTACAATACAAACGTTTATGTACAAAAATAATGTATTTACAAACTAAAAATAAAAGGTAAAATTAGCTAATTATAAAGGAAATGTCGGTATGACAGCTTCTTTACATGCATTTTGACTGCTCTCAGCACCCGTACCGTAAGTGCACAATTACACGCGCACAACAAAAAAAAGTGCGACAGGCTTGACCGCAGTGTTTCTTAACAAGTTACTTACTTCTAAAAATACTAACAATTTAATCACTTCCAATTACTGTAAAACAGCTTTCGATCATGTTGTTTTGATTTATTATTTGGTGACAATGTTCGTTACTATATCAAGCTACCACACAAAAGAGAAGTAACTGTGGTAGTAACTCTGAATATTATTGCTAAATATGTAGAAAATCCCTCAAATGTATAACTGCTCGGCAAGAGGTCAGATTCAGTTATCTTTATATGCACGCTTGCGACATGTATCATGTGTTAACAATAGGAACATCATTGTGTTACACACCTATAGCGGCTACAATCCCAGAGATTATCGTTGAATAAAGAACAAGTTGGCTTCGTTGTCTATATAACGTTAGTATCGTATATAGTGTGTTGTGTTGTCTCAAATATCCGCATACTTCACAAACACGCTTTCCGCAACAAAGCTCAACTTACCAGGCGAACTGAAGATGAGACTTTTGGAAACGTTAGTGTAAAATACTCGACCGGCTGGACGCGACAGATCTACAACGATCTCTACAGCACAAAACCTGCTGTTAAAGCGATAATAATAAATGTGTTCGCATCGCACGACCTAGAGTAGAGGAACACATACGGCGAGCCGGAGCCGCGTTTCGTAAATCGAACAGACTTTCTTTGGCCGCCAGACTTGGCAGAAATTGCGAAATCACGATGAATATTAATCACGCACCGTGATTGGCTACCGGTTTCTGAGATTAACATAGTAACAGAAAAACATACAAATAAAATAAAATAAATACAAGACTATAGCATAACATTGTAGATATAATATATGTGACCCTGGACCACAAAATCAGTCACAAGGGTCAATTTTTTTGAAATTGAGATTTATACATCATCTGAAAGCTGATTAAATAAGCTTTCCTTTCCTACTAGTTTAAAATCTGGAATCTGAGGGTGAAATAAAATAATAATAATAATAATAATTAATTAATTAAAATATATATAGAGAATGGGAATCTACATCACGCCCGCGTTGGATTCCGCCATGTTTTAGGTCACGCTCAGGAGCACACAGTGTAAACACACGCAAATCACCACAGAAAAAGCCGACCGCTTACTATTAATATCTTACATACTCTTAGAATAAAACCATAGACTGTATACAAACATGGACGTAGTGTCCGTGACGTCACCCGTAGATTTCCGAAGAGCGTTTTTGATGCTCAAAAGTGGGCGGAGCCGGCCGTCGCCATCTTGGCAGCGCGTTTGCCCAGTTAATCAAAACTGGGCAAAGAGGCGGGAGCTGGTTGCTGAAGCCACGCCCACCGAGCTCGACGCCGGTGACAGCAGCGGCAATCCAGCTGTCACTCAAGTGGCACCGACAGCACATTCGGTAAGGCAAACGCAAAACATATCATGATATTATCTGTCAGAAACGTTATCAATGCCATCTATAGAACAAGTATGTTACAGAATGAAATGATACAGCCTACGCAAACACTAGCCATGAAGAAGTCTATGCTATTTCATTAAGTATCCTATAGTAGTTACATTTCACACAATCATGCTAAAACATCCATAAGAGCACTAAACAAAGTTATCATCTATATAGCAATGATAATTAATGAAAACTATAACAGTAACATGTATTGTTGCATGATTAATAAAAAACGGATAAAATTACCTACCCCTTGCATTTGATGCAATAAATATGGTAATCTATAATTTAACAGTGTTCAGAGATATGCATCGCATTTGGCTCCCAAACTCTGGAATAGCCTTCCTGATAACGTTCGGGGTTCAGACACACTCTCTCTGTTTAAATCTAGATTAAAGACACATCTCTTTGGCCAAGCATTCAAATAATGCATATCATAATCTTGTACTGCAGTTATATCTGATCAAATGCGCATTATTATTCTTTAGCTTGGGTTAAACAAATCAATTTTGCTTGGTTGGAACAGCAGCTACGCTAAT
>NW_015555909.1:117777-117984 GCF_001515605.1 Sinocyclocheilus anshuiensis | reverse complement strand
GGGGAGGAAGCCACACCCTATTTTGGAGCTCCCACCCCGTTTTGGAGTTCCCGCCCCCATTTTGGAGATCTCCAGGCTGCAGTTATACCCTTCTCTAAAAATCTATTCATATATGAATCGCGATTCTGTCTTCTAACAATGGATTCACAAGTTTCAAAATCAATGTTCTAAAGCAGCGGTTCTTAATACTGTTCCTCACGTCCCCCT
>NW_015555909.1:116057-117677 GCF_001515605.1 Sinocyclocheilus anshuiensis | reverse complement strand
TGGATCCAGAACACCTGAGAAGAGATGATGCCAACCCCTCAGAGGACCTCAGATGATGCCAACCCTGAAACAACATTCAGAACTACCACATTTTGCTATAAGTTTGATTGCATCATATAATAATTGCTGTTAATAGTGTTCATCGTCTGTTTGATTACGTCTTAAATTGATTTTTCCGTACATTTCTGCCATATGTACATTAACTGACAGTCACCACTGATAAGCTGCCATTAAATATTGTAGAAACTTAATTTGCTGTAAAGTTGCTTTGCAACGATTTGTATCGTGAAAAGCGCTGTACAAATAAACTTGAATTGAATTGAATAGCTAAGGACTTAATTTGGACAACTTTAAAAGCGATTTTCTCAATATATAGAGAATGGGAATGAAAATGCTACAACCCAATCATGTATTCTGTTGTATTAAAGCTTTAATCAGGATAAAACCGTATATTAAAAGCTAACATAAGCAGTAGCATTTACAAATGACAGCGTTTCTAAAAGTATGAGACAACAAAAAGGACTTAATTTGGACAACTTTAAAAGCGATTTTCTCAATATATAGAGAATGGGAATGTGTCATCACAGCGGCAATGCATTCTGGGAATTTAGGTCACGGGAGCTACAGCAGAGACTGGATAATAGTCAATGTAGACGTTTTACATTATTTAATGTTTATATTATTCTACTTAAGATCTCGTTGGAGTAGTTAAGGCTCACTTTACATCATTTGCCATAGCCCTTTGCACGGCCGGTGTAAAAAAATGTGCTTTTTTTCAGCGGTAGAAAGCTGAAAAAGCAGAGATAATTCCCGCAGACACTGATAAGGGCTATGCCATAGCATGCTGGGAGCATGCGGTAATGGTCAGAAATTCAGCGAGAGCGGGACCGCACTATCACACAGTGGCTCCAAGTAGATATAACTGCAGACCGGAGATCTCCAAAATGGGGCGTGAACTCCAAAAGTGGGCAGAACCTCCAAAATGGGGCGGGGTGTCCTCGCTCAAAGACTTTCACCATTGGCTCTGACTTCAGCCAATTGTTATTGACTTACATTTCAAAATAAAACTTTATAAATTAAAGATTGTTTCTAGTTGATCTAAAATAAAATATGCTATATAAGTAAATATTCTCCGTGAGAGCAGAGCCCAAAGCTTGTGGCCAGTGCTGTTCGGACTGGAGTTTGAACCTCTGCTTAATGATATAAACGGGAATCACCCACGAGCTCTCCTGCGAGCCGTCCCAGCGCAGCGCAGGGGAACAATTTTACTCTATTGCTTTGTTCTAAGCAACGGGGGTGTCCCGGGGCTCGAAATTCGCAGGGTAGGAGGGGGTAGTGACGCTGGGTGTAACTAAAAATGTGCCATTGTCCGGTGAGGTCCGGTTTGGGAGTTACGGAACGATCTCATATCGCATAATCTTATTAACTGTTTATCTCCTGAACTGCAACTTTCTTTACCAGCTATTCAGCGACAATCCCGCCGTGCAGTCAATTTCACTGGTTAAGGTTAGGGTCAGGTGTGGGGTAGGTTTAGGGGTTAGCATTTTTTGTAGCATAGTGTAGGAAATCAACACTTTAATTGACACAACCAATAAAATCTTTAGAATCAGCTGTGGGGCG
>NW_015555909.1:113422-113784 GCF_001515605.1 Sinocyclocheilus anshuiensis | reverse complement strand
AAAGTTACGAAGCTGAAAGTTCAATGCAAACGGAGATATCGTCTTTTAAAATTCTGGCAGTTTAATGCCTACAAAAACGGCTGGTAGGGACTACAACGAGTTACTTCCCGGGTTTGTGACATCATAAACCCAGATAAACCCCGCCCTCAGGAAAAGGCAGCAAAGGGGGCGGGGCCATGCTGTGCTGCTTTAGAGAAGAGGAAGAGAAAACGAGGTGCGCGTAAAAATCTATTCATATATGAATCGTGATTCTGTCTACTAACAATAATGGATTCACAAGTTTCATGTTCTATGTTCTAAAGCAGCGGTTCTTAATACTGTTCCTCACGTCCCCCTGCTCTGCACACGCTCTTCTTTCTCTC
>NW_015555909.1:112703-113409 GCF_001515605.1 Sinocyclocheilus anshuiensis | reverse complement strand
TTTTCACATAGCTACGAGAAGAATTAAACATAAAGTATGTGCAGTTGCCGTACTGTATTAAAGCTTTCATCAGTATAAAACTGTATATTAAAAGCTAACATAAGCAGTAGCATTTACAAATAACAGCGTATCTAAAAGTATGAGACAACAACAAACAAAAAACATAGGCCTACCATTAAAAGCCGTACTTGCACAGGTTCTGCATGATCCTCTTCAATAATATCCTCTGCTTCTCAATCGGGCTCAAACTTATAAGCGATATTAATGACGCCGTTGTTTACAATAAAACCGGAGCACATGCCGCTGAGGTCAGGGGCGGGACGTTTAGACGCGCACTAGAGGCGGTTTAGCCAATCACAACACACTGGACCAGCTAACCAATCTAAGCCCATCGCGTATTTCTGAGGGAGGGGCTTCATAAAAGCAGGAAATCATCAGCGCGTTTATAGGAGAAGGGACAGAGCAGTGTAGAATAAAGACCGGAGATCTCCAAAATGGGGCGTGAACTCCAAAAGTGGGCAGAACCTCCAAAATGGGGCGGGGTGTCCTCGCTCAAAGACTTTCACCATTGGCTCTGACTTCAGCCAATTGTTATTGACTTACATTTCAAAATAAAACTTTATAAATTAAAGATTGTTTCTAGTTGATCTAAAATAAAATATGCTATATAAGTAAATATTCTCCGTGAGAGCAGAGCCCAAAGCTT
>NW_015555909.1:103499-112499 GCF_001515605.1 Sinocyclocheilus anshuiensis | reverse complement strand
ACTAGAGGCGGTTTAGCCAATCACAACACACTGGGCTAGCTAACCAATCAGAGTCCATCGCCTATTTCTGAGGGTGGGGCTTCTTAAAAACAGGAAAAGATCAGCCCGTTTCTCAGAAAAGGGACAGAGCGGTGAGGAATAAAGGTAAATTATGTGAAAAAGAATGCGTTTTTTTTTAAACGAAGCATTAACACGTGTTAGACTGCACCCATAAACACAATCAAGCCTAGAAAAACCCAGTGAACCACCCCTTAAAAATTAACCAGTTTTCTCCAACAGTTAAAATTATCGGATGCTAACTTTGTCTTCTATGATGTGCAACACAAACACCTCTGCTAAAATCTCAGAAAAAGTAGTCTGGGGTTTCATGACCCTTTAAAAGTAATGCATTACAATATTGCGTTACTCTCTAAAAGAGTAACTCATTACGTTACTTAGTTACTTTTTATGGAAATTAAAGCGTAGCATTACTTTTTAAATCTGGGCTGGGCTTGCAAGAATATTTTTAATAATTAAAAAATATTAATTTTGAGGAATACTGAATCTGTTTTGTGCAAGTGAGATGAGTAAATGCATGTTCATATTTAGAACTACAGTAAGCCTCATGTTCACACAGCGCACGCAATGCCTCTGCATCTCATTCCCGATTTCTCTTAACATGAGAACAGGAGAGCTGTCAGTCAATACATGGGAAAACAAAGTAACTGGCGTTACGTCTTCAAAATAGTAACTCAGATATTTTCTTGTAAATGTAACAGTAATGCGTTACTTTACTAGTTACTTGAAAAAAAGTAATCTGATTACGTAACTTGTAATGCGTTACCCCCAACACTGTTTATATTGTCTGTGTTTCATGAAGAGTCATTTAGAAAGCTTGGAGAACACTCTTAAAAATAAAGGTGCTTCACGATGCCATAGAACATCCTTTTTTTTGTCTAAATGGTTCCATAAAAACATCTGAAGAACCTTTCTGTTTCACAAAAGGTTCTTTGTGGCGAAAGAAGGTTCTTCAGATTATAAAAATATGAGAGAGAGATGGTTCTTTAAAGAACATTTGACTGAATGGTTCTTTGTGGAACCAAAAATGGTTCTTCTATGACATCGCTGGTTAAGCACCTTTATTTTTAAGAGTGAAGTTAGATGGAGAAATGTAATTGTGGCATCATTAACATTAGCCAAATAGCAAGCAATTACCAGAGGTTGCATACTCTGGTAATAGAATATTGCGACCAAAATGCTGTGGAGCAGGAAATATGGTCAGATACAGTTTTTTACTGACTGACTGCCAAAGACTTGCATCAGACATCACTTGTGCACCTCTGGATTGGGTGTAGGAGCACTGCTGACTCCCCAGGGAACCATGTGAAGTCAGGGGGAGAGTGTACAGGGTGTTTCTCAGAATGCAGACAGGGCCTGACGTGTCTGCGCTCTGTTGTGCCACGGAGCAATAAATGCTGCCAGATATGGTTATTTACCAGCTGACCACAACAGTTTGGCACCTGGCTTCCCACATGCACACCCTAGGGATACAAGCTAAATCAACTTTGGTGACTGAGAGGGTGGGTGCATGTTTCGCAGAACATGATTCTCAGAAAGAATGATGGAATGGATTGGCACTTGGCTTTACACTTACACACTGTACCCACATACACACCCTGGGAACAGAGATGCAATGTGCAGTGTTGAGGGGGCTCCAGGAACAATTGTTGGGAACCACATCAGTGGGAGGATGTGGAGGTTCTCGTTTCTCAAAACACGAGTCTCAGAATCACTTGATGTGTTTTGCTATGGAGCAGTAAATATTATCTGTTACGGTCAGTGTGGTCTGCTGTCCTGCTGTAGTTTTATCTGATCTTAGATAGAGCTGAACAAAGTGGTGCTGATACTAATTCAGTTAAATAAATAAAACTGGTAAGGTTTCATTAGAATGATTGCACCTAGATTACACTGATTACACACAAGATTAAATTAAGGGTGCAAGTACTGCATCATAATGGCTGTGTTCATTTGTTTTCTGTCACTGTCATTTTTTCTTTACAATTCAATGAGTCATTGCTGAATACAATTGTCAGAAACAACAATAGCAATGTGACTGCAAAACTTGTGAATGGTAACGTAAATACATTTATACAATTTTAGTTGTGGCTTAAGAGTCCAAGTATTTCATGCTAGTGAATATAAGAAGGCAGTAATTTTAGTCGCAATTAAATAATAGCTTTACATATATATAAATATATTCTCTCTTAAATTACAAGTATGCAGCTTATATGTATGGAATGACAAATTTGTTTGGTTTTTATTACCACAATAATTGCTTCATTTAAACTTGAACATTAATATTTCATGGAATCCACAGCACTTTCTTAATCTAAGAGTCTGCCGTTTCTGGCTAAACCAGCAGAGGTTGACTAAACCTCAAAACTTTACCTAAAATGTTCCTTTTGATGCATGTGAATGTTGGACTTGAGTAATTTCTAGAATACTTTTTTTTTAAACATGCATCTAAATGATCTACATGTCTCCATTAGTTTAAAAATATTAATAACTAAGAGGTTTGTTGTAAGGATTTTTTCCTTCATGTAATTGAAGATGTAATGTTGTTTTCCAGTGTATAAGGGCAGGTGGCAGTGTTCACCACATTATAACACAACTTCTCTATCTATGCCACTGACCTTGAGACGTGCTGCCTGCACAGTTCTCAAACTCATCTAAGTTAACTTCACACAAACCCAGCTAATACGACTTACTTTGACCACCTTATAACACCGTCACATTACTTTACTGCAAGCGACCATTCGATTCATAACAACTAAAGGTCCACAGTTAAAGCTAAAACTAATCGAGACCGGCTCTTCAAGACATGGTAAGGGGAGCGTTCGAGTTTGATTGCCTGGATTTGTATAGGTGGAATAAAAATAGCTTAAAGTTAACCTGAAATGGCATTCCCTACTTATATTTACTTCCATAATGTAAAACAGTTCTGAATAAAAAATAAAATTCAGTGAGGAAAAATGACACAAATTAATTTTACGGTGCATAATAAGAAGAGAAATATGCATTATTAAGAAAGGCCAGTTTTTATATTGACTTCAACCCATCTTTGCACAAACACGTATATAGAGACCTCATACAGCAGAGAGTGAGGTCACCAGAGGACATAGACAGATCATCTTGTGTAACTGAACTCAGCATACTATTATAGAGCTCATTTTCTCAGTAGCCCAGAGGACACATTGTCCTCTTTAACCCTCATCAGACGGTTCACTCATTTACACAAGCTCTGATCTCCCGCTGCCACTCTAGTGGAGGTGGAAGTCATATTTAGAGAAATACAGGGGCAGAGTGGCAACAGACAGTTCATGTGCTGAGATGAGCGCTTGACCTTGGCGCTTGGGCTCTTAACATGTGGAAAATGGTCACCCAGCACGTTCAGAGTAAGCGATAAGACTCTTTTAGTTCATCTCTGACAACAAAGCTGATTTAATTAACTCCCCCCTCCCCCCTTATGGTTCAAGCCTCTCTACCAGCAGCTCTCTAGTCATTTCCTCTAATTAAAACTCAACTATATTTGGAGAGGTACAGTCAGACAGATCTGCCGCACTAGATCAGTCATGCGCACACTCATAATATTCCACATAGTGAGCTGCCTACATTAACAGCATTTTAAGGCATCATAGGCATGCTCTTTATGCAAAGGCTGTTCCAAACACTGATGAATACAATGGTGCCTTCTTTTAAGATACATCATTTTGGCTGAGTTCTAACTTCTAAGGCCTTCACAGATAAACACTCACTGGAAAAAAGATTGTGGAATTAGTTGAGAGAAATTTCAAATACACTAATATTTATTCAATGCTGAAAACTATTGATAAAAATGAGTGCTGTCAAACGATTAATCGCGATTAATCGCATCCAAAATAAAAAGTTTTTGTTTACATGATATATGTGTGTGTATACTGTGTATATTTATTATGTATATATACATACAAACACATGCATGTATATATTTAAGAAAAATATGTTATGTTTATATATTAAATTTATGTATATATAATATATAAGATTATGAATATATAAATGTAAATATTTTCAAAATATATACTGTATGTGTGTGTATTTATATATACATAAGAAATATACAAAGTACACATACATATATTATGTAAACAAAAACTTTTATTTTGGACGCGATTAATTGCGATTAATCGTTTGACAGCACTAATAAAAATAGTTAGATCCGATCAAAATTAGCAGCCTAAGCTCATTGGAAAACCATGCCTGAGGTGACATTTCTGCAAAATGATATTACATTGCTTCTTTTACACTTCAACACTTGACACTTTCAAAGTGAAATATCCAGTGAGTGACACTAAAAGCACGTTCAGTTATATCCCAACCAAATGGATGTGAATCTGCAAATATTTCATTACGTATTGTGGAAGTTCAGTAATTAAATGTCCGATGAGTGGCGCTAAAATGTGAATGCTGTATTGCATTTGAAAATAACGTAGCAACTAGACTAAACCTAAACCTACCATAAACCTAACCGATAGCATTGACATAAGAAAATGTGAGATAAAAAGCATTTGAAGAAGCAACCATGCCATATTAGCTCTCTTCTGCAAGTATTTGAGCTCTTTGATCAAGTGTCTTGACTTGTGTTTTGCACGAGCGCTCCTCATCATGAGTGAAACACTGTACCGGGTGCGCTACCGAGCAAGTTTACTGCAGCAGAATGTGCAGCTGGTTATGTGATGCAAACATCAACATGTTTGTTTAATATTTGTTCAACACTTTTTTAATGGACAACAGATATTCCACTGACTAACTTTGCAACAGGTCAACTTATTCTACTAACCCTAACCATGACCCAATCTAATACTCTACTAATACTCTAGTTAGAGTTAGTTGACATGTAGTTGCAGGATTAAGAGTCAGTCACACATATGACTTCTATTCATATGCATGTGAATGCAGGAGAGTGGAAACGCAAGCTCATGCGAAGAAGTTTAGCATTCTACTGTGTTCCAAAGTTCAAGTTTGGTGAACTCTGACCTGTGAATTCATATCATGTGAATCCGTGTGACCAATAGAAGATTGATATGCCACAGCATGACTTCGTAGCAGAATTAAAAGAACCTTAGATTAAAACTGCAGCACTGCAGGAGTAGATTGTGTGGTTTTTACATTTCGGATTTATCATTATTCTGTGTTGAATTTCAGTTTTTCAATAGAGTGTGAAGTCCTATCAAGAAATATTGTATGCTCAATGTCTAGTGCTACTGTGGCTTTATGTCTAAAATGGAGTTAACCACTTTTCCAGTAACAAAATATCATTTCCGGTAAACAATGTAAAGTGAATATAGCCCACAAAACAGATTTTTGTCATATTTTCCATGCTTACGCCATTAATTCTGCGAGTAGAGCTGCTGTTGAGTTAGCAAAGTCACATGGGTCCTTACTGTCAGGTACTGCTCGGAAATTCAGCAGTCTATTCTTCTAGATGCATGAAAATGTAAGCTTGCCTTTTCTAAAAACAATTCACTGTTACATTGTGGTAGAAACATTTCAAGGTTAATTTATTTAAAAATCAGTTTACTCGGTGACCATCTTGGTTAACACTTCAGCTGTAGTCTAGTCATGCAAATATAATTTCAATCTACTTGAATGAGGAAAGACCGAAGTTTAAGTTTATGTTTCAAAAATACATTAATAAAATGATAACCTGCCTCCTGGCCAGAGGAGAACTGGCCCCCGACGGAGCCTAGGGTTTTTTCTCCATTTCTGTCACTGAAGGAGTTTTGGTTCCTTGCCACTGTCACCTTTGGCTTGCTTAGTTGGGGACGCTTGACTGATTGCACAGAAGAGAGCTGAACTGGGTGATGACATGACTGAATCATCAATGAACTGACCTTAGCTGGAAAAATGACTCTTTGCTATTGTCCTCTTGCATTATTGACAAACTATTTTCCTGTTTGACACTGTAAAGCTGCTTTGACACAATCTGTATTGTATAAAGTGCTATATAAATAAAGGTTACTTGACTTGACAATAATAAAAATTAACCAACAAAATCAGGCAAAAAATGGTATCCTTTTTTTCTTTTTCATTGTCTTCCTTTTTTTGTTAGCTGAAATGAGGCAACAATACTGTCATTTCCAGTGTTGTCTAAACTGCATGTGCACTCTAGGCTAGAGGATTTCATTAGCTCAAATGCATGATTGCGCTTTGTACACTGTTTGTCTTTAGTACTTTTATTGCTCTCTTGCCTGCACTCCATCGCTGTCATGTATCTCATTATGTAGAACAGATGACATTTGAGCAGGCGTTCTACACTGTGAGCTATCTTCATGTTATCTGGGCGTCTCGCTGGGCACAGAGTCCTCTCTTCCACTCAGACATCAGCTAATTGCATTTGCTCTCTCTCTCTCTCTCTCTCTCTCTCTCTCTCTCTCTCTCTCTCTCTCTCTCTCTCTCTCTCTCTCTCTCTCTCTCTCTCTCTCTCTCTCTCTCTCTCTCTCTCTCTCTCTCTCTCTCTCTCTCTCTCTTTCTCTCTCTCCACAGCGATTTAGAGGCAGCTGGTTATTTTCCTGGAGCTTAGACACTGAGAAACATGAATCAGTCTCTACCTCTCCTTTCTCTCGCAGGTTAAATACTCCTATTATGAATCTCTCACTGGTCTTTTATGCATAAATGCGTTGTGCCAAGTGAGAAATGACTTTGAAGACAAGAAGAACATTAATTTGGTCTCCTTCAGTGAAGAATTCAGTTCAGAGATTTCACACATTTGTAATTTTTGGTTAACATTCTTATTTGCATATATAAAGCCAATAACATTTATTGTATCAATATACGAATACAGCTTGCCACATACCTTGTTTTAATAATTCCTGTGAAAATGTCGTCATGTAGGTCCTCTCTGGATGTTAAAAGTCAATGTATACGTATAAAAACGTATAAAAGAAAACAAAATATTATGAACAAAATATTAAAGGCACAGGCTTATAATAAACAGAACATTACGTTTATAACATACTAGAAGGTATTTAAGCTAACCCCTGTGAACCCATGAATCATGCGAGTGCACTGAGTCGCCTCCTAGTGGTAAACCATTGAACCAGTGTTTATGGTAATGTGACATACTTTTAATGAAACATTTGCAATGTATTTGTAAAAGCTTTTTTATGCATGTTTGGTCTAAGTTTTCGTTGCATAACAGTTTTGACCAGCAGGCGTCACCAGCATATGGATGTTTCTAACGCTTCGAAACAATAAGCTATTTGCAAAACAATTAGTTCAATAGGTCCAAAAGTTCAGAATTGCTTTGCTTTATAATTAGTAGTATTAAATACTTTTATATCTTTTTTTATACTTAATGGATGGGGCACAAAGAACACTGGTCAATAGCTGCCCCAATTTACAAAAATTGTGCATCCGAAATCTCTTGATAACGATTCCGTAAATGTGTCAGAGAATCTCTTTTCCACAACTATGCTAATTACAGCAGATGCCCTTTTTAACCTTTAAGGAGTTCAAGCAAGAGCTCGTGTTCACAAAGTCAAGTCATCTCAGCAAGGGTAACTACTGTAACGGAGCTGACGAGACGAAAGGTGTGTGGATCCATGCAGTGGTGGAAAGAGTACTGAAAAAATATACTCAAGTAAAACTACCATTACCTTCCAAAAAATGTAGTGTGAGTAGAGTAAAAGTACTTGTCCAAAAAACTACTTGAGTAAGAGTAAAAGAGTAGCCTATTTAAAAGTACTCATGAGTATTGAGTAGTGAGTACTGAGCTGCGGATTCTACCCCCACATAATAAACGTTGTACACCGCAATTGATACATTTTAAAAACGTTGTACATTCTGTAATTCACGTTATCTTATTTGTCATAAAGAATGAAGAGTATCTATCATCCAGCAGTTTTAATTTTGACTGCCAACTCTTTAAAATACATCAAAACAGCACAGAAACAGTATTCAGTTGAAGAAAAGATGAACATCAATAAGGTGCAGATTTGGTCCTCAATTTGTGTTTCCAACACACTTTTTCACAGCGCGCATCATTCGCTCAAATTCATCAAAAGTCAACAAGTTCCACAAGCAACAACGACTTAAAGTTTTCTATGCACAATTTGATTTGACAAAAGTCACGAGACCTTTTACTATCTCTCCATCCAATCACGTTGATGGATAACAATTTAATTAAAATAATCATGTAACGACCACAAAAGGAGGAAAATAGCGGCGTAAAAGTACCTATACATCACTTAAAATGTACTCAAGTAAAAGTAAAAGTACACAATTTTTAAACTACTCAAAAAAAGTACAATTACTGATAAAAACGACTTAATTACTGTAACGTAAGTATTTGTAATTCGTTACTTCACACCCCTGGCAAGACAAAAGAGCAATCCTAAACAGGCTTGAGTCAGACGACAGCAAACGTAATCCAGAGGGTTTGACAACAGGGGTAATCCGTAAACGTGAGCATAATTCCAGGCGAGGAGCAAACAGTTCGAAACAGCAAGCAAAGGGTTAATCCAAGATACGTGGCAAGAATCAGGAACCAGGAAAACAGGCAAGGCAAGGCAAGACTATGGCTAAACTATGAAAAACTAGAAACTGGCTCCGTAGAGTAGATATCGCTAGGAGAGTGATAAACGCTATACAATACTCGGCAACTTGAGCAGGACCTGAGTGGGTGTTATATAGTGTGTGTAATAGCTTTCAGGTGAGTGTGTGATTGGTTACAGCTGTGTGCAATCAGTGCAATGGATGATGAGAAATGTAGTCCAGGGTATAGTGTAACAGTCTGTGTAGTGTGAGAGTCCATGTAGTGAGCGGGAGACCTCTGGTGGTGAGTGAACGGAAGTTCATAGACCGGATTCGTGACAACTACACATTCTTATATATTTTTAAAGGGGTCATATGATGCTATTTCAAGTTTTCCTTTCTCTTTGGAGTGTTACAAGCTGTTTGTGAATAGATAAGATCCCTAAA
>NW_015555909.1:80050-103406 GCF_001515605.1 Sinocyclocheilus anshuiensis | reverse complement strand
ATCATAACGCACTGGATAGCTGGCCAATCACAGCACACCTTGCTTTTCAGACCGATGAGTTTTGTAAAAATCGATGCGTTTCAGAAAGGCGGGGCATAGAGGAGAAACAATAATGTACAGTATGTGGAAAATAATGTGTTTTTTGAACCTTAAACCGCATAAACACATTTCATTACACCAAATACACAAAATAATGTTATTTTTTAGCAACATCATATGACCCCTTTAAATAAAAAAGCATGGATCAGTTTTTATGTTACATCAAAATTTCAAATCATTTTTGTTCAATTTTATCAATGTCCTTACGGATTAATTTGGTAAAAGAATAAAAAAACTTTTATAAAGTGAAGGATCATGGGATGTGGGCGGGAACTTTAATGATTTACCTGGGCCAATAACTGTGCATCTGGCGCTCTGTCAGTGTCTTCAAATTGGACAGTTCTGATGGTTCAGAATCGAATACTAATATTCTGCTTGCTGTGCAGTAAATTGCATATTATTAAAAACTGTAGGTGAAACATGCAGTATTTATAAGCGTTTATTCTAGTCATGTCAGAAGGTAAATGCAATAATAGTGTGTGCATTATTGTTGCATTACTTCATCGCAATTTTACACAATTTTAATAATTAGTTAAGATATTTGAAACTATTTGATTTTGCTTTAAGGTTATTTCAGAAATGTTATTAATATCATATTCCCTAAAGAGTGTTGTACAGAGTTCTATTTTAAGAATATTTTAGTGATATTTTACACAAAGAAAATGCCACAGGTGTTCAAAATCAGTGAGCGCTGAGCAGTACATTCAGTACATCTTTTCTTATCATGCTTTTAGTTAGCAGTTGGATAAAACTGTAGCCTTTAGAAAATGTTGGCAATATTAGAAGTATGCTAAGCTAGCAGGCTAATCAGCTGGTGGTATACAAAGCCAGATGGTTGCACAGTTAGCTGGTCAGCTAACTGATAAAAGAGACACTTTATATTTTCAGTTGAAGTATCTGGTGTGACATATAAGTTTAAAGCCACCTGTCATATTGACATGGACAATACAACGTTATAAATGTTATAAAGCAACTTTGTAGAATTACCAGGACAAGCTAAGATATTAGGTAACGTGTTATTCCATACAATGTGGTGATGTATTCTACGTTTTCATTGTATAAAAAAATATAACGTTATGTATGTTTTTCCAAATATATGACCCATGTTTAGCGGGCTATGGATAACTTTAGAATAACATACTAAATGGGGCACAATGAGCTCTGTGAAGCCATGAATCATGCGAGTTTATTCAGATCGCCCCCCAGCGGCGAACCATTGAACCAGTGTCTGTTTTTTTTTTTTATATTTATTTTTGCCATTATTTGCCTTTATTATTATAGGACAGTGTAGAGGAGACATGAAGCAAAGTGGGAGAAAGAGGGGGGTGGGATTGGGCATTTTAATGAGACTTTTGTGTAATTAAAAAAATGAGCAGAAGTTAATAGCCTCTTACTGGCCTGTTTGACAAGCTCTCCATAAAACAAAGAAAACAAGCCCTACACATGAATAACACTTATTTAACACATATTATATTTAATGGTATTTTATTATCTTTTAATTTTATTATTTTGCAAATAATGTATTATACTTTTAAGAAAACATTTGCAATGAGTTTGTAACAGCTGTTTTTATGCATGTTTTGGCATGAGTTTTTGTTGTATTTACATAGTTTTGACCAAGAGCATACAGTGTTTTGAGTGCTGAGTCATTTTGCAAAGCAATTGGTTCAATCGACTTGAATCTTCGAAAAGACTAATAGCAATTAGTTCAAGTTCACACAAAAACATTAAAACAGGTTAATTTAAACAAATAATGTTTTGTTGATCTAACTTGATGCACTTCTTATGTTGGCAAGAACTGGGTCCTACTTTATATTAAGTGGCCTTAACTACTATGTACCTACATCAAAAAATAAGTACAATGTATTTATTGAGTTCATATTGTATTGCAAATCACTTTTGCCGCTATTGAGGTGGGATACGGGTAAGGTTAGGGACAGGTTTGGTGGTATGGTAGGTTTAAGGGTGGGTTAAGGTGTAAGGGATGGGTCAACAGTGTAATTATAAATGTAATTACAGAAATTAATTACAGATGTAATTAAATGCAGGCATTTTTTAAATTATAAGTACAATGTAAAAAGATGTATGTACACAATAAGTGCATTGTACCAAATGATTAATTTAAATGTAAGTACATAGTACTAGTTAAGGCCACTTAATATAAAGTAGGACCAAGAACTGTTATTAACAGTTAAAACTCAATGAGTAAAGCAACACGCATCAGTCATTCATTATGCCACAGCAGCCTATGTATGAGCGCTACTCTTCTGCACAATGGTAACCTCAAAACTCAGAAACTTAATTGAAATACTTCTAATTTTTCATAATAACTGATTAATAAACTCTAACAAGTCTTTCTCTTTACTGAAAAGCACATAAAATGCAACCCAGGCTCATTGGAAATACGTGCCTCTAAATACATTTCTGCAGCACCGTTATCACGTACCTTATACTGCACGTTTCGCAGCAGATTCAAAGTGAAACGTCCAGTGAGTGGCGCTAAAACGCGGGTTCAATACGTGACCCTGGCACGTTTTTGTTACGTTCATATAGGCACGCATTGCTGTGTTTGTATTACGTTGCTTCAGGTACGTATTGCGGTGGTTCATAATTCAAATATCCGATGAATGATTTTCAGGTTTTATGAACCTGCAAATCATACTTTGTGTGAAAAGGAATAAAAGTTGTATTTTTCATAATAACTGATTAATAAACTCTAACAAGTCTTTCTCTTTACTGAAAAGCACATAAAATGCAACCCAGGCTCATTGGAAATACGTGCCTCTAAATACATTTCTGCAGCACCGTTATCACGTACCTTATACTGCACGTTTCGCAGCAGATTCAGGTTTTATGAACCTGCAAATCATACTTTGTGTGAAAAGGAATAAAAGTTGTGGGAGTTTACCACTGCCTCTAGTGTTCAAATATCCAATGAATGTCGCTAAAAGTTAATGCTCTATTGTGTTGGAAATATCCCTTACACCCAACCCTAAACCTACCCGATAGTGTTAACAAATGCAAAAGTGATATAAAAATGCAATCAACGTATTGCTGTATTTGTATTATGTTGCTTCAGGTACATATTGCGGTGGTTCATAATTCAAATATCCATGGAGTGTTGCTAAACGTTAATGCTCTATCGTGTTGGAAATATCCCCTACACCAAAACCAACCCTAAACCTACCCAGTAGTGTTAACAAATGCAAAAGTGATATAAAAATGCATTTGTTGATGCAGCCGTGCTATTTTAATTTCCTTATGCAGATTTTCTGAACCGTAGTTTCTCGGGGTTCGTACCAAAGCTCTTCATCACTTAAAGGGGTCATAGGATGCTACATGCACTTTTACAAGTTGCCTCATCTACAGAAGAAGTCAGTATAATGTTTTGTAATGAATCTGTGCAAATCGCCTTTCCTAATAATGTGCTAATTAGCAAGTTTCACGAATGTGGTTAAAGTAAACAGTCTCTCTGAGAGCAGCTCGGAAGAGAGGGGTGGGGTCAGCAGAGCTCATTAACATTTAAAGGAAAATGCTACAAAAACGGCTTGATCTGAAAAGAGCTGTTTTTGACAGGGTAAAAAAGGTGTTTTTTTACACTACCATTGAGAAATTTTAACCAAACTATGTTACAGACTTTTCATTAAGACCCTAAAGAATCATATCAACTTGTGGAAAATGGGCATCCTTTGACCCCTTTAAGCGCAACGCCATATCACGTGAGCTACCGAGCAAATGTATTGATTTAGAAAACTCATGCATATGAAGTTGGATATGTGACGCTAACCTTCAAATGCATCAGTTTTCAAATCTCGCAGAATGTTAAAATTGTTTTGAATTCATAACATAATATTCCTCAAGTAATTATGAAAAATGTATCTTTATTAATCGAAACTGTGGAGCTGCAAATCATACTTTGTGTGAAAAGGAATAAAAGTTGTGGGAGTTTTACTGCCTCTCGTGTTCATTTCAACTGGAAACTACAGCGATTCGTATGTATAGGTACGTTTCTTGAGTCTTGCAGAAATGTAGGTAGAGGCACGTATTTCCAATGAGCCAATGTTGATAAAATGACACTCAATTTCAACATTTGTCACTCTTAATGCAATTCCACGCAATGTCAACAAAATGTATTCATGTAGCCCCAACACAATTTTTTTAGGTTAACTAAGGTGGATTGAACATAATGAAAATAAATAGTCAAAAAAAAAAAAGTTGTTTCATCTTATTTTAACAAATTAATTTGAACAAGAAGCAAAATGTTTATTTATTTATTTATTTGTGTTGTCTGGGAAATGTGGGAATTTGAGATACATTCATCTTTCAAGTTTGTTTTTACTGACTTGAATTGCATGACACAGCCAGACATCACAGCAGCCACCCTGAAAGAGCATATTTTTTAAAGTGTGGAAAATATTATTTCTTGCACCTTTAAAGGCATCCTTACACTGCCACCAATGGCCAAGTCAAAAACAGGAACTAAAGAGTCTCTGTGGTCCATATGGGAGTGTGGTTAGCATATGCCACAGCAGGAACAGCCAGTGATCCTCCGGTGTGACGCACACACTGAAGATTAGGCACGGCCAATGAACTGAGGCTGTGTCTATGGGCGCCGCATGCATCCACCAATCAGACGATGTGGAATGTTGAGAATGCTGTTTCCTGTGACATTCCGCTGGCAGGGCAAGAGAAAACACAGAGATGCCAGAAGAATAGGCTTTATCAGTGTGGAGGCCACACTTACTGTACACACAGTACAGACAAAGACACACAATGTGTCTCAAAGGACACAAAGGCTGAAGATCATGTTGTGGGCACAGGGATTACCTGCTAACACTTTACAATACGATCTCATTCTCTTACTTTAGATAATGCATTAGCTAACATTAATGAACAATGAACAATACATGTGTTACCGTATGTAGCCTATTAATCTTTGATTTTCATTATTCATTGTTATTTCATGTTAGCTCAGCTCCATTAAACCATATTAAAAGATACAAATTTCACTGTTAAATCATGTTAACTAGACAACCAATGAAGAAAAAACCTAATTGTAAAGTGTTTTTGTGCATGGTCTCAAGCTGCTTCATTTCTCATGTTCTCACACACTTTGTTTTAGTGCTGAAGTACTACTAGGGCAATATCTCTGCATCTATCTAAACCATCACTGTGGTCTTTATGTTATTTATGTCAGCAACTGGCTGTGCTGTGTAATTTCTGTTGTAGAACAAAGTTTCGTAATGTTAACCACAAAATGATTTTTCTCATCAAACCTGTAGAAAATTCTCACGGGAACTCTTGGCTCGAAAACGACAAGTCTCCTCAGAGATTTAGGACTATATCTGAACAACAGTTTATTAAGATTATTGTATGTGTACATAGTCATACAGTTTTGCCATATATAGTGTACATTTTGCAAGTTGCTATCAAATTTGATGGTTAATTATCAAAAGCATAGTTCACCCAAAAATGAAAATTCTGTCAATTTGTCATTCCAAACTAGTGTGCATTTCTTTTTATTTTGAAGAGTGTTGGTAACCGTTCTGGTAACTGACATTTGTCCAAATATCTTCTTTTGTGTTTCGTAGAAGAATGGACACCATACAGGTTTAAAATGAAATCAGGGTGAGTAAATGATGACAAATATTCAGGTGAATAATCTTGGCTCATGTTGTCCATTTTTACGCAGTACTTTCACTCTTAAAAATAAAGGTACTTTTTGGGCATATATGGATCCATGAAGAACCTATAACACCTTTTTTTTTCAAAAAAGGTTCTTTAGACTATAAAATGTTCTTCACCCTTATAAAAAAAGATTCTTCTGAGAAATGTTCACTGAAAGGTTCTTTGTGGAATCAAAAATGGTTCTTCTATGACATCTCTGTGTAAACCCCCTTTTTTTAAGAGTGTTGTTGTATGATAGAAATGAACCTATAGCTTGCATTGATTTCACACTAAAACTCACACAGCATTTCATTCTACGAAATGACTAAAACTACTGTTAAATCGTCTGAATATGTACTTTTTAACGTGGAGCTGAAGATTTTGGCTCTTTTATCAGACTTTCCTCTCCTCACGCTGTTTTTCAGTTCATTATGCTAATTATATGGCATGATTGGGTTTGATCCTTAGCAGCTTGATTGAGCTCATCCCTGGTGAATGTGTCTCTCCTCCCTCTTTCTTCATCTCTCTCTCTTTCTCTCTTCACATCGCTGATTGCAGGTGAAATATGATTAAAGTGAAGACGCAGCTGTTCAGAGTCGAACTGACAAAACAGGAAACATAATGATCTGTCCTGCTCTCTGAGTGTTACTGTCACTCTTCTCTCATCGCCGGAGACAAAAGCCTGAGGAAAATACGTTTATTCATGTTTTACTCACTTTTAATTTGGTCTCTCTCTTATCTACCGATGAGCTTCATCAAATGCCTACAGAGCTCAACGGCTCCCAAGGTAAAAACCTCTGTAAGATAGATTTGTAGAAATAATACATCAAAGTCGCTGTTACAGTGAACACATGAGTCACAGCAAAATCCTCACAGTTGTGAGATTTGTAGAAACAAAGGCTAGCTATGAAATATTAGCTAGCTTTAATTCTCTACCATAACTACTTGCCAAATTATTTAAGGTGAGCAGATTTCTGAATCGGATACATTTCCTATTTGAGTAGTCAAAATATCTCTGAAATCTCATTTATTTTGATCTATTAATTTAAAAAAACTGGGAGAATAAATTTTTGAATGTTTCTGTTTTTTATTTGTTGTGGGTTTCCTATATTATTTTTATCAACATGAATAATTATTATGATGATTAGTTTGATTATTAGGTTTTTACGGTCTGGTTTTAATACAATTCTCCAAAAATCAGTTAATAGCAAGCATTAATATATATATATATATATATGTATGTGTGTGTGTGTGTGTGTGTGTGTGTGTGTGTGTGTGTGTGTGTGTGTGTGTGTGTGTGTGTGTGTGTGTGTGTGTGTGTGTGTGTGTGTGTGTGTGTGTGTGTGTGTGTGTGTGTGTGTGTGTGTGTGTGTGTGTGTGTGTGTGTGTGTGTGTGTGTGTGTGTGTGTGTGTGTGTGTGTGTGTGTGTGTGTGTGTGTGTGTGTGTGTGTGTGTGTGTGTGTTATAACAAAATAATGACTTTATAGAAAAAAAAAGACATTAAATATAGCTGTACTTATTTCTAACATGTTCTAATTGTATTTCATATTTTCAAACCAATTATAATACCATACAGTATATACAGCAGTTACAACCTTTTTAACTTCTCAAATGTTTTTTCATGTTTGGAAATTACTCTTACTATCCGTAATTAAACTTATAATAATTTTTTTAAAATCAGCTCTGCAGACATCAACCCGTTCTGTTGCATGTCCCTTTAAATGCTAATGAGCTCTGCTGCCCCCGCCCCTCTCTTCCGTGGGGTGACAAGCCGTGCTCTGAGAGACTGTTTACTTTAGCAGCATTTAGCCGCAAAACTTGCTAACTAGCACGTTATTAGGAAAGGTGACTGCTAAGATTCATAAAAAAAACCCTTATACTCAGTTCTGCTGTAAGTGAAGCTGGATCACGAATGATTCGCGCAAACATAAACGCATTTATGTAGATCGGGAGGCACATTCCCTTCAAAAGTGAAAGTAATCCACTTCAGCGGCTCAGATGTCGTGAGTAAATGACGACTGCTGTGTTCATTATTACATCCAACAACAGAACACCTCAATCACTTAGGAGCCATTCTTGTCTACGTCCCTGCTCCAGCGTCGAAATAATGGCAGACTGTTCAGAGCTCACTCAGGGCGGGTCAATGCTGAAACGCTAGTGTCAATCAACAATCGTGGGAGGGGCCTGGGTCTGTGTGACGTCACACAGCCAAGAAGCTGGGAACGGCCTGATTTGAAAAAGGGATATTAGTTTTAGGGATTAAATAAAAACCACTGGGTGGATTTTTATCATTATAGGGTAGATGTGCACACACACTGCCAACACACATTTATGTTCAAACAACATGTAAAAGTGAATTTAGCATCCGATGACCCCTTTAAGATGTGTGTGTGGAAATTGGTTTTGACGGTGGAAATTTTGGGGACATTTAATACTGACAGCGAAACAATCCAGCACCCTGTTGAGGCCTTGTTATGAAGCACATACAGACAATATTACTTCAATATATCAATCGAAAGTGTGTTGCTACATTGAAAGCAATAACGTCTCTTTTTGCTCTGCTCTTGTCCAGGTTCAGTTCTTCATGAAGTAGCGATGCCCAACCAAGTAATCACTCAGCTTTTTATGAATGCAGTGTGGCACGGTCACTGATTTACACATATAACTCATTCATACTGTGTCGTTTTGTCTCACATTTGAGATGTGCTCAGATTTAACGTTGCTCTGTGAAAGATAAGGGCTAAATCCAGTCATTTCAATGAGAATTCACTCAAGAGTACTGATTTCTAGTCGTGTCCATTTTTGGAAAGCCAAACAAAGTAGTTTCGCTTTCACAACGAAACACAGCATCACAAACGGCAGCCTAGAGTGACCAGAGGCCGGGGGCTAGAGTGAGCGGCGGTGGCCTAGAGTGAGCAGAGGCGGGCGGGCTTGAGAACGGCGTGGCCGGCGGATTCCACGAAGGAGGCTTCCGGCAACCACATGTGACGACCCCGGGCTGGACTCCGCTTCGTTCACCGTGAAAGCCGATCTGGCGATCCACAGCGCAAAGTTGTTGTATTTCCTCAGCAACCAGCACGGATCAGCTCCAGGCATGACGAAGCAGATATCGTCCTTTTTTGGAAGGCCAAACAAAGTAGTTTCGCTTTCAGCGGCGGCAACAACAATACTACAGCGAGAATAAAAGTTACGCCTTCTTTCTTTGCGTGAACATTTGGGCGCCGTTATGCAAATCTTCCCAGATAGTGACGTAGATATGTGGGGGCGTGTTAGAACGAGCCATTTTAGGTAGGAGTGGCTGACTCATAAAGAATATAAAGAATATCTCTTTGGATTTGAGACTTTAGTCTTTGCAACTTTACAGATCTTCTTTAGCTTGTAACACTCCATCATATGACCCCTTTAAGGTCACATTTGTATTGCTTTTTTGCTGTACAAGCAGAGACAAGCAACTACAGTATTGGCTCTTTCTGATGCTGGTAAATCAGATTCAGTCTATTGAATCAGTTGGTCCTAAATGGTCCTCGTGGCTTTGGAAATTTTGATTCATTATAGTGAGTAGGTTTGTCCTAAATCACTGTTTCTCAACCCTGGTCCTGGGCGCCCCCCGGCACTGCACATTTTGTGTGTCTCCCTAATCAAACACACCTGATTCAACTCATTAGCTCATTAAAAGAAACTCCAGGACCTGAAATGGGTGTGTCAGATAAGGGAGACATACAAAATGTGAAGTGTTGGGGGTGCCCAGGACCAGGGTTGAGAAACACTGTCCTAAATGGTCCTTTCTCTCATATGTAGCTTTGCAAAGCCTGATTAATTATAGCAAATCTGTTCATCTTAAATGGACTTATCTCTAGTATTATTCATTCTAGTGATTAATTTCGTTGGAACGGTTCTTGCAAATGAACACATCACAAAAAGTAATTCATTTCCTCATAAAAGACAGTCCACAGTCTTGTGCATTTGTCTAGGCCTCATATCGTACAGCTCTGAGGTTGTAAAGCGATATGCATTCAACCATCATTGAATACCTCTTTCAATCTCGTACTGCTGTCCCATAATGCAGTGAAAGTAACGGCTGCTCTGGGATATGTACTTTATGACTGTTATATAGAGAAGCTCAGTGAACCACAAATACTACAGTTATTTACATGTCCATGTAATTTCAGTACTGCTTTTGATGTTTAATAACCTGGAAAGTGATAGAAGAGGAAATGTGTGAATGTCTGAATGCTGATTTTATTGAAAGAGACAAGCTATATCAAGCTCAATGGGGAAAGCTCCCATGAAACCAATTATTCCACTTGAAAACACATTCCTCAGTAAATATTGTGACTGTTCTGACATTGCTAAAGAAAATGATCTGACATCAACAGAAACGTAAACTCGAGATGTATGAATGTGTCAAGTGCTTAGGAGTGTTTTAGTAAAAGTAGTATCAGTCAAGTGTTCGGTAAAGCAAGCATCACAAGTAATAAGGTACTCGAGGTGTGCTGTATTATGAATAAGGCACGGCTAGGCATGTGACAGTATCAAATTTTCATGTTGCGATAATTGCTGAAGCTTTTATCACAGTATACGGCATTACCACGATATTGAAATAAGTTGTCATAATATAACAGGTTTAATTACTTTTTTCTTTTAAACAAAAACAATTGAACATTTAAATACAATAACGCAATACACAAAAATGTATAAAGTCAACAAATGTTTCAAACAGATTAAAGTGCAAAAGAATTATAAAGAACAATAGGTAACACTTTACAATAAAGGCCTCATTAGTTAACTTTAGTTAATGCATTAACATTAACAATGAGCAACTGCATTTGTAAAAAAAGTTATTCTTTGTTAAAAGTCCATTAAATTATACAGTTACAACTTTTGATTTTAGTAACATGTTATTAAACGTTGAAATTAACTAAGATTATTAAATGCTTTAGAAGTATTTTTCATTGGCACTTAACTAATGTTAAATAATGAAGCCTTAATGTAAAGTGTGACCGTCACCGAACAATAAAAAGTCAAACCATTTTCAAACAATATCAAGGGCATGTTGTATCATTGAATAAAAAAAAGTTTGAAAATTAATAGCCTATTAAGTCTAAGTATTAAGTATTCAGGGCTGCTATGAACACCATTACAAACACAAAAATCTGAATGGTTGTTTAAATCATTTAAATATTGATCAGAAACAAAAAAAGCAGCTATTTTGTTTACAGGGGTTACAGGAGTAACGGCAGCATTTCTGCTGTTCCTTCAGCGCCATCTGCTGTCAGAGAGAGAATGTGCACTTTTTTGGGGCTCGTTTACATCAGAGTGTGCATGCCTCTTTGACACATCATACAGAGGTGTTGTGCATTTTAGTTGATGGGGAAAGTATTCTTAAAATGCATTAAGAAATCGTAATAATTTGTAATAATTATTCACAGCATTTTGAAGTGCCCACGATAACAACATTGTGCATGTTCATTACCGTGATAAATCGTATTACCGAATACTGGCAAATGTCTGGTCACGGTTGAAGGGCGCTGCTATGCATGATGCGAAGCGGAGTCACTGCAACCCCTTTAGCCGTGACTTATTCACAATACAGCACACCTCGAGTACCTTATTGTTTTTATAAAACGGTTACCATACGATACAAATGTTAAAATCAAAAATGTATGTATTGATGTTACTTTTTTCAAGTAAATTCATTAAATATTTTTCTGCTAAAAATAGTACAGTGAATAGCAAGAGAATGTTCAAGTGTAACAAGCCTCATCTTATGGAACTTATATAAAAACAGAGAGTAGGAAGTGTTCTCATCCGCCGTGTCATTCATTCATTCATTCATTCATTCATTTATTCATTCATTTATTTATTTATCATATATTATCTTTTTTTCAAATATCTTTTCTGCTGATCTCTCAGCATCATTTTAGTTTAAAACAGACGGATTTAAGGCACATCTTGAATTCGCTAGTGTCATTACAGGGTAAACTGATAGACATACAGTAACACACCTGAAACAGAATGATAAATACAGTAATGTGGGCTTCCACACAGACACGTGCACAAATAAACGTTTCTCCCACATGAGAAAAAGTGTGCCGCACGAGTCCTGTAAAGTGAAGCCAAAGTGTCTTGATGTCTGGATGACTGGATGCAGTATAGGTCATAAATCCTGTGAAATGTAATGGGATCTGAAAAATTTAATTGCACTTAAAATATATTTTTTCCAAAGATGGTTTCCGTCATTTGAGATAGTTCTTATCATGCTGATTTATGTTAAAATGTTCGTTTTTCTAATAAGTTTACTTTTAGTTAGTTATTTGATCCTGGGGTGGTGTCCTCGGGACTTTGATACTTTGAGGCTCCAAACAAATCATTCCAAATGATTCGCTACTGCCCAGACTCTGGCTCCAAACGAATCTCTACTGTACAGACTGTAGCTCCAAATAAATCACTACTGTGCAGACTCTGGCTCCAAACGAATCTCTACTGAACAGACTCGAGCTCCAAATAAATCACTACTGTGCAGACTCGAGCCCCAAATGAATCATTACTGTGCAGACTCTGGCTCCAAATGAATCATTGCTGCACAGACTTTGGCTCCAACTGAATCATTACAGTACAGACTTGGGCTCCAAATGAATTGCTACTGCGCAGTGTCTCTGGCTCGAAATGAATCGCTACTGTGCAGACTCTGGCTCCAAAATAATTGCTACTGCAGATTAATCGCTACTGTGCAGATTCTGGCTCCAAATGAATAATTACTGCAAAGACTCTGGCTCCAAATGAATCATTATTGCGCAGACTCTGGCTCCAAATGAATCACTACTGCGCAGACTCTGGCTCCAAATGAATCATTATTGCACAGACTCTGGCTCCAAATGAATCATTACTGCGCAGACTCTGGCTCGAAAAGAATCGCTACTGTGCAGACTCTGGCTCCAAATGAATCATTATTGCACAGACTCTGGCTCGAAAATAATCGCTACTGTGCAGACTCTGGCTCCAAATGAATCATTATTGCACAGACTCTGGCTCCAAATGAATCATTATTGCACAGACTCTGGCTCCAAATGAATCATTATTGCACAGACTCTGGCTCCAAATGAATCATTACTGCACAGACTCTGGCTCGAAAAGAATCGCTACTGTGCAGACTCTGGCTCCAAATGAATCATTACTCTGCAGACTCCGGCTCCAAATGAATCATTACTGTGCAGACTCTGGCTCTGGATGTTTTGGCTTCACTTTTCTATAGTAGAAAGGAGTGGAGACACGTCGTCTATCTATTTTTACAGGCTATGCATGAGAAGAGTTAATTTGACAGTGGGAAGGGTGTGGCCAAAAAAGTTCATGACACAGTATAATGCCAGCAGGGGTCACTCATAATTCATTACAAAACAGTTAATTTGCTGAAAGACATAAGACATGGAACAGTTTTGATGCTATATTGATTGTTTGTGTTGCTAAGGGTGTTGCTCAGTGATACACTGGGTGAAGCGGTCATAGCAGTGCTTTATTGTGAATAAAACAAAGCTGTTGACCAATCAGAATCGAGGACTGGAACTAACCATTTAATAATTACTATTATTAGCTCAAAAATAAACATATCATTGACACATTTGCAAATATAAGTGTTTGTGAAGCCATAACAAGCATTTTAGTTGTTACACAGTCATTGCTCTTCTGTTCTTTTTGTGACTTTCTAATTTTTTCTCAAAAAGAGACCGTTTAGTGCCTCTGGTTTCTGTGGGCGAGTGCAGTGCTCTTTTGATAGGGACTGCAGCAGCTGGGAGAGACAGTGGCTCTGTTGTCATCACAGGCAGACGCAGCAGCTTGTGGTGGCAGCCCCAGAACACAGCCAGACAGGGTCACGACCCCCTCAGAAATCAAACCTGCACTCCGCCACATGCAGCGCTGCGAGCAATGAAAGTGGACCTGATCAACAACTTTCACATCTCTTATAATCTTTAATTGGTTCTTACTATTTTTGTTTTTCTCGGGTCGCGTGTTGGTGTCTCTTCAGCTTGGGCTTCCACTGACTAGGGTGGCATATGTGCCATTTATACGGGACACGTCCTGGCCAGGATTTTTATATTGCCTAAAACATCCAAAGTAATTTGACCAATAACATGCAGGTATTGTACATAATTGACCAATCGTGGCGCGTTGCGTGTGAGAAGGTGAAAATGATCAAAGCGATGCAAAGACGCGCACGTGTTTGTTCGTTTGTTCGTCCGTCTTGAAGCTGCGCACCGATCATTGTATGACACCAAAGTACCGCGAGAGCGATTTGAAAGCATAAGGAGTTGTCTGCTCTGCTCTCTATAGCTCTCGTGAAATAATGTCGTACAACGATCGATCTGCACAGTGCAAACACACTTCTATATTGCCTGGATATTTTAGGCAATACAGAAATCCTGGCAAGGGTGCGTCCCATAAAAATGGCCTGTATGGTCATCCTACCACTGACAGAATTTGGTTACATTTTCATTCATCTCTTGAGGAAACCCAGGAGCACGGCACGGTGTCAGGCAAATTATCACTGGAAAGGGAATTCCATGACGGTTCCTCCATCAAACCGGGTCGGAAAAGACTGACTACATTCTTCCACAACACCCATTTAAACACAAGCAAATGTAGTCAAATAAGGGTTGCCTCCACCTGGGCTTCACTTCGTTATGTAATGTTAGGAACACTCCTGTTCTGTATATGAAAACACTCCATTACACTGGACAAACAAAACTGAGTATGTTTTTGCATTGACTTTAATACGACTCCAAGTCCAACAAGAGGTATGTTTACATGCACTCATTTTCATCAGTCAGAAAACTCTCCGATTTCAGATTCTGAAAGTTCTGTTCGTATGAACCCTAAACGTTGCAATCCAGTTCATATATTCGTTTATATGTGCATAGTACTATTACATGTAAGGTCACCGAGCATAATTACAAGCATAATTGCTGCCTTGATGACATCTAAAAGAAAGCTGACATATAGGTACAACGGGGCTAAAGGCGCACTGGGGTAAATGGCGCCTTTGATATTATTTTAATCGAAACCACTAGATGGCACAAAAACGTGGCGTAGCACTTTCCAAAACATTCGCTTTTCAAGATGCATGTGTATATTTGTCTGATCTTTGACGCGATCACGCGCAGCAGCGCAAAGTTGATTCTGTGCTTGATCTAATATTTTATGTTTTTTCAAATGTTGTAGATGTAAGTAGCAAATTAGAATCACTAAAATTAATGCATATATTCTGAGACAAAGGTGTTTTTAACAATTTTCTTTTTTTTTCCTTTTTAAGATAATTAAAGCAACAATTTTGAAATAACTAAAAAGAATATGTAAAAGTATGGTATTTGGGGTAAAAAGCACCCCTGCTGTTGGGACTAAAGGCACACAGTAATTAACATGATAATTAATAGATGGCTGACTTTTCTATTTGTTGACATGACATGGTTAGATTCAGATGGTAAATATCAGATATTATGTTGGGTGTCCATATTAGAGATAATCACCATGTTTAGAATGAAACCATCATATTTAAAAACATGATATTAATCACATCATATAATAAAATATAATTTGTTGTTACTACTGTAAATATATATTCAATTATTATTTGATCTCCTTCAGTGCTTTCAGAATCTTTATTTATTAAAATGATTTTGTTTCTGTATTTTAAAATATATTTTTCTATTAACATTTTAATGACAGTATATTTATTGAACAAAAAATGTATTCTTTTATTTTTCAAAATAAGCGGAAAATAGTACAAACTTTGCTAATGTAATTGTTTTGAACAAGTATTAACTTAGACACTATAAAAAAAAATAATAATAATAATATTTTAGCTGAAGTATTTGTATCAATATTCAAACAACTTGAATGATTTATTTTCACACAAAATCTGTTGCTCCATTAATGTTCAATATAATCCGAGTCCAAGTCCGTGTCAAGTTTTTCTGTTGAATGGATCATTTTAGGCCATTTTAAGTCCCTTATTTCAATCCAGTCAAAGTTTCATTCGGCTCGAGTTATTTGGGTGCATGTAAACGTGACTAGTGACTGCATCTGTGATTATCAGAAAATTGTTTCTGAATAAATGAACTACTCATCTCATAAAGCATTGTGGGTCCCACTTTATATTAGGTGGCCTTAACTACTATGTACTTACATTTAAATTAATAATTTGGTACAATGCACTTATTGTGTACACACGTGTTTTTATATTGTACTTATATTTAAAAAAATACCTGCATGTAATAACATCTGTAATTAATTTCTGTAATTACATGTATAATTACACCATTGACCCATCCCTTACACTTTAACCCACCCTTAAACCTACCCATACCACCAAACCTGTCCCTAACCTTACAGCAGCAGAAGTGATTTGCAATACAACATGAACAGAATAAGTATATTGTACTTATTTTTTTATGTAAGCACATAGTAGTTAAGGCCACTTGAGATAAAGTGGGACTGCATTGTGAATTATATAGTGTAATTTAATAAGGCTGACGCAGTGGGTAATTGATGTTGAAAAGACATCAAACACTGACCTCAAAAAACAGGTAAAATATGCAAATCAAACTAACGTCAAAAACTTGACATGACATTGATTTGATGTAAATTGAATGCCAAACATATTGGCCTAGATATACATTAAACCAATTTCAGTGTGGGATTAACTTCCTATATTCACCAAATTACCACTGGAAGAAAATGCTGTCCAAACTAAATTTAAAATGATGCTATGATATAGCATCTTGATCAAGTAAGTGTTACTACAGGACTGTGTTGTGTTTTGTGTGTCTGTGTGTGTGTGTGTGTGTGTGTGTGTGTGTGTGTTATTCTCAATCATCACCTCATTAAGGCTGGAATAGCAGGTGAGCAGAACCCGGCCAATAAGAGCTCTAATCAATCAGCTGCTAATTATGCATGCTGGGACAGGGACAGTGTGAGGGGAGGGATGCAGATCTTTAGCATTGGTTAAGTGGGGACTGAAGCTTTCTTTTTGAGTGACAACAGTGTTGACCATCTGAGGGAGAATCACGCACACTCAGAAGTCACACTCAGAGTAGTCAGGAGAATCGCTTGAGGTGCAGATGGCCCTTGTTTTCCAGCACAGAGGAATATTATGTAAGTGGAGTCCAGAAGCCTGAGCATGCCAGGTCTTGCTGTTGCATCCCGGGAATATGTGTGCATATGGGTATGTGCGTGGGAGTGGAAAGATAGAATGTGTGTGGAACTGTAAATAGCACAAGTGTTAATAACACTTATATTTAGGACACTCATATTTTCCTGTCACTGTCTTGTATGATTATATTACATGCTCATTGATTCATCCATCCAGTAAGTTTGTGTGTATTATTTTTTTTTCTTGTGGTAAATGAGTAACTGAATTTCTGTAGAAAAGGGGAAAAAATAAAAAAAAGAAAGAAAGATGGACCAAGCATATATCCAATAGGCACTCATATTCAATGACTGTACTTTATTATTACTTATTACTTTATTGTACTTTAAGTATTTTTAAAGTATTACTTGGAACATGCAGTGGTGGCCAAAATTATTAGAACACTAAAAACTTCTATTAACTAAATTAAATCAACATTTTGGAGTGGCCTTTTGTTGTGGCCAGCCTGGGGCACACCTGTGCAGTGGTCATGCTGTCTGGTCAGCGTCTTGATGTGCCACGCCTGTGGGGTGGATGGGTTGTCTCGGCGGGGGAGGGGTGCTCATTGGTGTAAGCATCCTTTGCGTTTAAAGCAGCTTTTGCCCTCGGTGCACTTGTGCATAGTTTCTCAGGTAGCTGCTACAATGGAGCATCTTGAGGATCACCTTTATCAGATTGTCCAGGTCACAATCTGGACCTGACTGGACTGTCTGGGTCACAATCTGGACTGAGCGGGAGGAGTACAAGGATATAGTGCTCTTGATGAGTGGTGACAGGTGGTGCTGATTAATAATCAGGAGATTGGGATCTGGTGAGCGTAGTTGGTGGTGACTGTGGTGACTGTGACTCCCTGACAGTACCCCCTCCTCCAGGGGCGGCTCTTGACGCCTGACTACAGCGACGAGGATGGCCATGGCCTCTGGGTGCGGGACACCCAGGACCTTTCCTCCTGCCCGTACCCCTCCCAATCAATGAGGTACTCCAGGTGGCCGCCCCGTCGTCGAGAGTCCATGATGTCCCACACATGGTAGATGGAGGGTTCTTCCATTACTTCGGGAGGAGGAGGTACTGCGGGTGCGTTTGGACCTGGGGCAGAGGGATAGAAGGGTTTGAGAAGTGAGACGTGAAATGCAGGGTGGATACGATACCGAGCTGGGAGTTGCAGGAGGAAGGTGACCTTGTTTATCTGCCTCTGGATGGTGAAGGGACCTATATAGCGGGGGCTCAGCTTCCTGCAAGGCAGGTGGAGACGCAGATCCCGGGTCGAGAGCCAGACCTTATCTCCCGGATGATAGACGGGGGTGTTGGAACGTCGGGAATCTGCGAAGGCCTTGTGTCTCTTCACTGCCTGCTGGAGATGGACATGGGCTGAGTCCTCTCTCGCTAGCTCGGAACCAGTGGTCTACAGCTGGAACATTGGAGGGTTCCTCCGTCCAGGGGAACAGAGAGGGTTGGAAGCTGAGTATGCACTGAAACGGGGTTAGGCCTGTGGTGGTCTGTTTGAGGGAGTTTTGTGCATACTTGGCCCACGGGAGGAAGCGGTTCGAGCTGTGTTGGTTGTTGTGGCAGTATGACCGGAGGTACCTCCCAATCTCCTGTATCTTCCGCTCAGTCTGGTCGTTAGTCTGAGGGTGATATCCGGAGGACAGGCTTACTGTGACACCCAGGAGCTTGAAGAACACCTTCCAGACATGAGAGATGAATTGAGGCCCACGGTCGGAGACGACATCCTCCGGGATGCCAAAATTATGGAAGACGTGATGAAACAGGGATTCGGCAGTCTCCAGGGCTGTGGCTAGGCCCTTGAGGGGAATTAACTTGCAGGCCTTTGAGAACCGATCCATTGCAATGAGAATACAGGTAAACCCCTCTGAGTTGGGTAGATCGGTGACGAAGTCAACTCCGACTCCGACGTGGGACCAGGGACGACGAGGGATGGGTAAAGGTACCAGTTTACCAGCGGGGAGGTGATGTGGAGTCTTGGAGATAGCACAGACTGAGCAGCCGTGGACATACTGGGAGACATCCCGGGCCATACTGGCCTACCATTACCGAGCTTGGAGGAGCGAGAGAGTACATTGGCTGCCTGGATGTCCAGAGCCCGGTGAAGCGTGAAGTGAGCCCAGAAGCGGAGCAGGCTCGGCAATGGTGGCAACACGGATCTGATCTTCCTGATCCCATTGGATGGGGCTGACAATGACGGCTGGAGGTAGAATAGGTTCCGGAGAGGAGGGAACATCAGGTGAGTGGATGTGGGAGAGTGAATCAGCCTTGATGTTCTTGTCTCCCGGTCGGTAGGTGACGGAAAATTGGAATCGGGTGAAGAAGAGTGCCCAGCGGGCCTGGCGGGGATTTAGCCTCCTGGCACTTCGGAGGTATTAGAGGTTCTTATGGCCAGTGATTACCGTGACGGGGTGTTGTGCTCGTTCCAGCCAGTGCCGCCACTCCTCCAGAGTCAGCTTTATGATGAGCAGTTCCCTGTTACCGATGTTGTAGTTCTGCTCCACTGGGGCAAGCTTCCTGGAGTAGTAAGCGCAAGGATGGAGGCGGGGAGGCTCTTCGTGGTATTGAGACAGCACTGCTCCCACGCCGATGGTTAAGGCGTCCACCTCTACTGTGAACGGGAGTTGGGGGTCCAGGTGAGTGAGGATGGGAGCAGTGCAGAAGGCCTCCTTGAGCTTCTTGATGGCGGCCAGAGCTTCGGGGTTCCAGGACAGAGACTTGGGCTGACGACAGAGCATGGCAGTGAGGGGGGCTGAGAGGAGGTTGAAATTTTGGATAAACCGTCGGTAGAAGTTGGATAATCCTAAGAATCTTTGGAGTTCCTTGATTGACTGCATTTGGGGCCAATCACGGATGGCTTGGACCTTCCCTTGGTCCATCTGAAACTCATATGCACTGAGGATGTAACTGAAGAACTGGACAATGGGGCAGTGGAACTCACACTTCTCGAGCTTCAGGTAGAGGTGGTGTTTCCTGAGCTGCTGAAGGACCTGCATGACGTGGTGGCGATGTTTGGCCAGGTTCCGGAAGTATATCAGGATGTCGTCGATGTACAATATGACAAATCGGTGGAGAAACTCCCGGAACACCTCGTTCATGAACCCCTGGAAGACGTACGGTGAGTTGGCTAGGCCGTATGGCATCACCTGATATTCATAGTGGCCTGAGAGGGTTATGAACGCCGTCTTCCACTCGTCGCCCTCCTGGATTCGAACAAGGTTATATGCACTCTGCAGGTCCAGCTTCGAGAAGATGTAAGCCCCACGGAGTTCATCGAGGGCAGCCGGGACTAGGGGAAGTGGATAGGGGAGCTTGACGGTCTGCGTGTTAAGGGTCTGGTAGTCAATGCAGGGCTGCAAGCCTCCATCCTTCTTGCCCATGAAGAAGAAGCTCGGGTGGAAGAACCGTTGTTGGAGAGGCTCCTTGATATAATGCTCCAGTGCCTTGCGCTCCGGGATAGACAGTGGATAGACTCGACCTTTGGGTAGTGTGGCTCCAGGCAGCAGGTCAATGGCGCAGTCCCATGGCCGATGCAGGGGTAAATGGGTGGCTGCCTGTTGGTTGAAGATATCCTGGAACACCGCGTAGTCAGATGGGATTGCCGGGCTCTTCATGGGGTTCAGGACTCTCCACGAGGTTGGAGTTCATCTGGAGACAGGGGGCTTTCACCGGGGCGATGGAACATTGGACAGACAATTCTGGAAACAGGCCTCACTTCATCGGAGTGCTTTGCTTTTACATTGTAGTTATATTTTAGAAAAAAACCTGCATAATAACATCTGTAATTAATTTCTGTAATTACATGTATACTTACACTGTTGACCCATCACTTACACCTTAACCCACACTTAAACCAACCCATACCACCAAACCTGTCCCTAACCTTACCCATATGCACCTCAATAGCAGCAGAAGTGTTTTGCGATACAATATGAACACAATAACATTGTACTTATTTTTGATATAAGTATATAGTAGTTAAGGCCACGTAAAATAAAGTGGGACCTTTTTTTTGCTGGATTGATCAATGGCTTTATAAATCCAGTGAAATATCTTGTATGTGGGCCTCTTTGAACAGAATTTTATTTTTAATGGTCTACAAAATCCCTTTCTCTGAAATATTGTAATTTGGCGAAGGTATATTGATGATATTTTTATGTTATGGTCAGGTACTGAAAGTCAACTGCTACAATTTCACAGTTTTCTTAACACTAGTGATGAACACTTACGTTTTACAGTTAATTATGATGATTCATGTGTTAGTTTTTTGGACATTCGTATTATTAGGAATGGCAAAAAAATAATCACAGATCTTTACAGAAAACCCACTGATCGTAACACACTTTTGCATGGACAGAGCTACCATCCTACAACTTTGAAACGTAGCTTGCCCATTAGTCAATTTAACCAGATACGTCAAATTTGTAGTACTGAACAGTCATATACACAACAAAGCACTGATCTGGTTAACAGATTTAGGGAGCGAGGTTACAATGAAGATTGGATACAGTCTGCAGTTAGGAGATTTGGAAATGAAAATCAAGAGACATCTCTAAATAAAAAACGGTTAAAATCAGAAAATAAAACCATTGTATGTGCTGTTCAATATTCTCCTATTTGTTCAGATATAAAAAAGATCATAGATAAACACTGGTATATCTTAAAATCTGATCCTCCCCTCAGTGATATCTTTGAAAAAACACCAAGGTTTGTGTATAAACGCTCTCCTAATATACGTGATCTCCTTGTAAGAGCTGATGTTAGTTTATCTGTAGAACGACCCACTCATTTCTTATCTATCCCTTCGGGTAACTATAGTTGTGGTCGTTGTGCGCAGTGTAATTTCACTACAAGAACGAATGTCTTCTCTCATCCTCATTCAGGAAGGGAGTTTAAAATTAAGGGTGTCATCACATACTACTAAAAATGTTATTTATATGATAAAATGTCCATGCGGGTTGGCTTATATAGGAAAGACACAATGTGCTTTAAAAACTAGGATTGCAGAACATCAAAGCAGTATATGCACAAATGATAAAAAAGTAGTAAAAGACCCGGTAGCAGTACATTTTAATTAAAAAAGGCATAACCTTTCCAAACTTAGGTATATTGGAATTGAACATGTTAAAGTACCTAGGAGAGGTGGTGATGTCAACAATATCTTATTAAAAAGAGAAGCTTATTATATGTATACACTAAATACTTAAAAAGAGAAGCTTATTATAGTTATACACTAAATAATCTTTCCCCTAAGGGTTTGAATTTAGAACTTGACTTTAACTCATGTTTCTAATTGATATCTTTTTTGTATTTAAAGGTGAATGATTGTTGATACAGTCTCGTTTGTACCTAAATATGTGTTGTATAGTTATGCATTGATTAATTCTAGGACAAGTAATTGAGAATTATAAAAAAGTTTGGGAGTGTTTTGGTGTTGGGGATTTTTTTGATATTATGGTTGTATTTAAATTTTTGCCTCAATGTGGTTGCCTTGTTTTAAATGTGATATACTATAGCTGTTCACATGATTGACTTTGATTACTAACAGGTGTAATCAATTGGAACTCTGTTTGAATCTGAGTACTTATTGAGCTATTGCCTTTGCTTGTATGTGTGTTTGCCTGATGAAGGTCTTTGACCGAAACGTTGTTATTTTTTAACTTTTTTGAATAAAGGGAGAATAACAGTGTGCAGATCTTTTTTCTGTTATTTTATAAATCCAGTGACCATTGTTTTTCCTTAAGCTGTATATACTGTGGTTTAAACACTATAGCAGAATACATATAGAACATTTATACACTATAATGCCACCCAGCCCCTGTCTTTGTATTATTATTAGATTTGTCCAGGGACATGCATGTTTCCTAACTGATGAAATGAGCCTCTGGTTACTTTTGGAACTGCAGTCTTTGCTTGTGTAATGCCATGGGGAATCCTGGCAGTGAAATCTGGGCTACATCAGAGAGCATGCTGGGAGAACACTCAGAATAGCCAATGGCTATGGAGCATGACTAGAGCAATGCAGAAGGTTAGTCGCTTGTATTCTCTGTTTAAGCATCTGATTCATTCTTTCACTTTACTCCACCACAGCTCTCTACATCTCCTGTTGTTTTTCGGTTCTTTAGCATTGTAATGATGGACCACATCTTAGATTGTGTGTGTGTGTGTGTGAGAGAGAGAGAGAGAGAGAGTGACAATGCTGCTTTGTCTCCTTACAGACTGCTGAAGCTCACAATAGACCTTTTATCCAGTGAGTGTTGTGTTTCCAGACTGCAGGCTGCCTCTTTAAGTCAAAAGTATGACAGCTTGCACTGGCCTTACTCTATATGCTACACACAGACACACACACACACACACACACACACACACACACTCACACAGACACACACACAGACACATACACTCTCT
>NW_015555909.1:78331-79955 GCF_001515605.1 Sinocyclocheilus anshuiensis | reverse complement strand
ATATACAACACACAGACACACACACACACACACACACACACACACACACACATACAAACACACACAGAGTTTTACACTTTCTTTACTTTTCACCCAGCCACTGATGCTCATACTGTTACATCTCTGTTGCATCACTGCTCTAAACTGATAGGCGACGAATAGGGGGTACCCTCAACGTCGGCTTATGGACGTGAGGGGGAAATTACCAAACGGCAGTATGTGACGAATAGGGGTGAGACCGTGTTGGATAGGCCCATTCTTCACAATGCCACAGGACAAAAACAACGACACAGACTGTGTTTATCATGTGCACCAATAATGCAATTGTTTCCCATAATCAGACTAAGGACTTAATTGCAATTAGATGTTTGACATGAGCAAACCTCACTCAATTGTAATTATTTGCTATGAACTGTGGTTATTTTTACCGCCATTATTCACATACCACAGTGCTCATAATCACATACAGTGGGAGTGTTACTATGGCCACTGTTTTAATCTACTTATGTCAAATGCAAAATATATTTCTATGGACGTATTGGCTGATTATTCAGTGCCATGCTGAACATAGAAGTGTGATAGCAATGCTGCTGCAACTGGGTTTGCTTACGCTGCCATCGTGTTTCTCACGACTGGTGGCGGTGAGTTGTGTTGACAGAGTTCAGCCATTCAGAGTGGATGGAAAACATCTGAATGTCACAGAGTTCATACATGAATTAGTGTGAACAACACACGTCATCTGTGCACGTCTGAGCACTTTGGTCAGAGTGTTTACTTGCCTATTTATTGCGAAATCAGCATACGCCACATATTTTAATATGATTATGAGCTTAATCGCATCAGCTTGATCGAAGTATTATTTACATCAGGTAAAGTTTAGTTGCAATTTTGCCAAAATCCCATTGTAATCACATTTTGAGGGTGCATGTAAACATAGTCATTGTTAGTTTAAGAAATTAGAAGATTTCATCACACTTTATTTTAAGGTCCAGTTCTCGCTATTAACAAACCAGCAACTATGACTTTTGCCTCAATAAACTCCTAATTTGCTGCTTATTAATAGTTAGTAAGGTAGTTGTTAAGTTTAGGATTAGGGATGTAGAATATGGTCATGCAGAACATGTGCTTTATAAGTACTAATAAACAGCCAATAAAAATATTGGAAAGGAAAAATATAAAAAAATATTCTGGAAGGAAAGATTGTATTTACATGAAATTAGTGCATAAAATAAAAGAGAAACAATGCATGCTTTATGCCACTGTGGCTACAGTATCTCTGTGTGGCCAGAGCACAAGCCTCAGGCTATCTGGGTTCACAGAATCATTCAGGCCCACAGCCCACATGGTGAAGACCGCTGGTTGATGTGAGAGCTGGGGTTGGATAAGGTCAATTTCCAGCGGTACGTCTGGCTGAAGAGAACTCTGTTTGCTCACAAAGGAGAAGACAAACATAGAGCCATTTGCCCGAAGAAAAGCTGATAATTTATTTATGGTGAATAGACAATGCCGGCTGTTCTGACTCACAGACTGTAACTACGTTTTTTATATTTAAAGAGTTTTTATATTTAATATTTTTGATATTTAAAGTGAGTTTTTTGGGCAGTGTAGAGCAGGGGTTGTTGTC
>NW_015555909.1:77156-77910 GCF_001515605.1 Sinocyclocheilus anshuiensis | reverse complement strand
AAGACAGTATAAGTCATTATAATCAGTAATTATGTCCCCACTGGATGCAACAAATGCTTCGTTTATAATGAGTTTTAATGTTTTTGAATAATCGCTCCGGCTGGACAGGGCATCATCACAGTCTGGTGAGGGGCGTAACATTTCTGTCACACGCTTGAGGTATTCAGCCAATCACAACGCACATTTCATTACACCAAATACACAAAATAATGTTCTTTTTAGCAACATCATATGACCCCTTTAATATAAAATATTAGTTTAAAAACTGTATACACTGACTGATGTTGTTAAATTGTTCATCTTGTTGACACGCTATCTGACAGGATGAAGATTGCATGTGCTTTGCTGATTTCATTCCCATTGGTAGTTGCTCCTGAAGTTCACAGCTCATTTGCATAAAGTTAAAGTCCCCATGAAATCAAAATTAAAGTTTTTTTGGATGTTAGTATCAATATGTTCGTCTTAAGGTTATCTATAAGGCAGTGTGCTCCAAAACAGTGACAAAATTCGCATTTAGAAGATATAAGCATTCAAAGCTTGCAGTTCATCACTTCTGCCAAAACGGCTCAACGATATTTTTGATGTCACATCGTACTTCAGCTTCTCATCAAACTTTCTGTCCAATCAAATGCTCTCTAGAATCCGAAGCGCCCGCCCCCTACACTATAAAATAGACGTTGAAGCCGCGGCTGAAATCGGTCACTTGTCCACAGAATTAGTATTTTCTGTACAGTGAATGGCACGTAGTGCACTA
>NW_015555909.1:71869-76191 GCF_001515605.1 Sinocyclocheilus anshuiensis | reverse complement strand
TGAAGCCGCGGCTGAAATCGGTCACTTGTCCACAGAATTAGTGTATTCTGTACAGTGAATGGCACGTAGTGCACTATATAGGGGACAGGGAACGATTCAAACAGTGTAAATATGCTTTCCATTGAGGAAAAAAAGAAGTCTGGTTTCACGCTGTGTCACGCTAACCACCGCACCGCACACACACTCTGCTCCGGTCCAGAGACATGATAGCACGGAGCGGATCACATGCGCGAGTCGGCGCAGACCACAAAATGTATCGGAGCTATTTGAATTCTACACAGAATGCTATATTTTATAGCAATATGGATGAGATTGTGGCTGGCATACCCTGTCAAATGAGGCTTTATGGAGCTCAATGGCTCTGAACGGCTCTAGCCCAAGCTGTGATATAAACTAACACTATTGGCTATTTTAAAAGGGGGCAGGGCTTCCTGTTTCAGTTAAAATGACATCAACACATAGAGTAATGCTGCGTGTTTCTAAGCATTTCAGGGGACCTTTAAGCTTTTCTCAACTTTGTCGCATTGCTAGTCATGCCTACATCCTATCGCCAGTGGTCACTGTCACTGGAAGTCAACTGCTTTCAATTGAAAATGACAGGGAACATGACACATTGTGGCTGCGTGCTGCTAGTGGAGTGAACAGGTTTAAGTTATGACATTATTTCGCAATGACGCATGATTATTAATGAATGATTATGACATCAAAATCTGTTTAATACAAATAAAATGCACAGATTATTGTTTTGCAATAAGACCTGTAACATGCATTAAGTAGAGAAGTAGGACCAACTCTGAGGTCATGTCAACCTTAAACAGTCAACAACAGATCAGTAATTCAACCTGTTTATTTTTACTGTGATTCATGCTGGGAATTGTAGTCCTGTGTCCACCACCGTGGACATCATACATTCAGGGTTTGAAACTGACACTTGGAATCAACACATATCAACTCTCTAGCTAATTTGGTGGGCTATGATCCATAAATTATGCCCTCCAACAAGGAATATCTAACATTAGAAAAACAAAGTGTAAAGAGGGTCGCACACTAAACAAGAAACACAACTTTCCTAATATTGTACGTGGCGCCACACGTTATCGGTCAACAGGGCCCAACTACAGCTCTACAGTATGCCAGATTCTAGTTCCTATAGTTTCAGTCATGTTACATTACGATTTAGGACAAATATTTTTGCATACTGACTTTTTAGAAGGTACTGTGCATTTTCAGTGTTGTGGCTTCAATAAAGTACATGCATCATATGAAATATTATTTATGTCTTTTTATTTGCACTGTTTATTTCAAACACCTAAATTCTTTTTTTTATTTTATTTATTATTTGGATTTGTTTGCAATAGGACAGATCAGAATTGACAGGAAGCAAAGTGGGAGAGAGAGAGGGGCAGGTTCGAAGTCCTCGAGTTAGGATTCGAACTCAAGATGCCCGTAGCACAACAGCGCTGATCAAACACCTACATTCTAAGTCATTGATGCCAATTTGTTCATTCGTAGAGTGAAGTTTTGCCTGTATAGTATAGTAGTGATTCACTGTTTTGGACTGTTGCCCTGAACTTGAGCATGTCAGTACAGATAATGGATTGTAATGGATTCCAATGGAGGAGAGGCTTTATAACACATTTTGCACTGAAATCCGACTTTTGTGAGGAAACAACCGATCACTTCATGATCTGACACAGCCTCAACGTGTTTACTATTAAATATTAATTTTGGTGTGAGCTATATTTAGAAATTATCCACAAACTGTCTTAAAACTGAAAGCCAATCAATGATTCAGAATCAAATTTAATAATCTATCTAGCAGTAATTCTGATCATCTGGTTTATTCCTGTTATTTTTGTTTTGGACAATAGACATTCTGGATGGCTAGTAACTTTATAATTTAGTTGCCAAATTTGCTGGTAAGTGAAAAGTTCTTTTCAAACCCGGCATACCATTAATTACTTTTTATTTTATTTTATTTTATTTTATTTATTAAAATGTGTTATTTTATTTTTATTAGTGCTGTCAAATGATTAATCATGATTCATCACATCCAAAATAAAAGTTTTTGTTTACATACTATATGTGTGTGTATTGTGTATATTTATTATGTATATATAAATACACACACATACAGCATATATTTTGAAAATATTTACATGTACATATTTATATTCATATAATTTATATCATATATAAAAATGTTTAATATATAAACATAACATATTTTTCTTAAATATACATGCATGTGTTTGTATTTATATATACATAATAAATATACACAGTACACTCACATATATTATGTAAACAACAACTTTTATTTTGGATGCGATTAATCGCGATTAATCGTTTGACAGCACTAATTTTTATAGTTATTTTATTTCAGTTTGTTGCTAATATTTCACATTTTCCTTTAGTTGAAATCGATGTACTAATATAACAAAAATAACACTGAAATAAAAATTTATAATAAAAAAAACTAATAAAAATGACAAAACTCAACAAACTCAGCAAAATATGAAATAAAAACTAATTCAAACTGTTAATATCAGCGACACTAAAGTAACATTGCTTAAGGCTAAGGACAGGGGTCCACTTCATATTATTCATGATGAAATTTGAGAATAGAGTAGGTCCACCCTGTTTCAGGAAGATTTACCCACTTGGAGAAACTATTAATCAATTAAAAGAATAATGGTTCTCTGTCTCTGGCTGTCTGTGCTAACTCTCTTTCTCTCAGTGTGTGTCTCTCTGCAGCTGCTCTGTGGTTTCCTCCAGCTGAACAGCCTTTTGGGTTCTTTACAATCTGCCCCCCAGCTGCCTCAATTAGAATCACGATCCTATGGGCCGTCCTGCTCCAAGGACAGAGCTGTCTCTCTCTCTCTCTAACCAGCAGATGGTTAATGATTCATGGACGGGGTTGGTAGCTGTGCGCATGTGTTTTGGTGAGTGTAGCATTTCTGAGGACGTTCCAAGGTGTGTTTTTGCGCGTGTGTGTGTGAATACTCTGAATGGGGATGGGAGGTTGAGGTCACTTGAGCTCAAGAAAAAAAACAAACATGTTTTCGTGTTTCTCATCTCTAAATGCTGACGTAGCTGGAGTCGTTTGTAACACTGATTCTCAAAATATCCAAAATACCTTTCTTCCTCTTAGTAATTTCTCCATTCATTCATTCATTCATTCATTTACATTGTCATACAACACTTGTATAAACATAACATTTTAGTTGTATTGTAATCTCTTTTTGGTAATTTTCTGTCAATTGGTTTTAAAAGTTTAGCGTGGAAACATAGTTTTTGCTTACTTCCTCTTGCCCACAATAAGAGGAAGTGTCTTGATCACTGGGGGCTCTGAGGGAGATGCTACACTTCAGCAATGTGGCCACTGTCGGTGATTATGTGTGTAGATTGGTGTGTGTGTGTGTGTGTGTGTCACCTCCTCCCATCCTCTCTGGTCTCCTCCTCCTAAAAACAGAAACACAATAGCCCCTATGAGAGAAAAAGAGAAGTGCCCACATTGTGTACAGCCAACTTTCCTTGTGGATTTGGAAACAAAGAGACGATGGAGGGAGACAATAGAGACAGTCAGTATAGTCAAACAGAGTGACACACCTCTGGAGCAGAAAAGAGAGATCAAATCAAATGGCTCATTTACATGAAAGGCTTGTGGACAATACAGCTTCTGCCTGCGTATGAAAATCAAACTCCAACTCTCAGAGGAGTCGGGCTGCGTTACGGAAAATGAAGGCAAGGTTCAACTCAAAGTGCTCTCAGCAACAGCTCATTATCTACTCTGCTACCCACGTGCTTCTACCTACGTTCCTGCAAAACTCAAAAATCATACCTATATGTACAAATCACTTCTGTTTCCAGTTGAATTGAACACTACAGGCAGTAAAACTCTGACAACTTTAATTCCTTTTTAGACAAATTATGATTTACAGGTCCAGAGTTTCCATCAAGAAAGTCAAATTTTTCACGCAATTCCTTGCATAATATTTTATGATTTCAAAACAATTTTAACATGCTGTGAGATCCGAAAACGTCTCAGGTTACTTATGTAACCATGTTTCCCTGAGTAGGGAACGAGACACTGCGTCCTCTAGGGGTCGCTATGGGGAACGCCTCGTCGTGACCCATGTCTGAAGCATACATTGAAAAAACACCAACTCGTTGGCCGGCGACAGCCATGACATCACTACCGGTGCAACTATAGTATAAATAGGCGCCGGGAGCACACATCATTCCCTTCTTCGTCTGAAGCTTGCGTCCGCAGCATGGCAAGAAACCTAGAGGACGCAGTGTCTCGTTCCCTACTCAGG
>NW_015555909.1:65766-70884 GCF_001515605.1 Sinocyclocheilus anshuiensis | reverse complement strand
TTTTTCAATGTATGCTTCAGACACGGGTCACGACGAGGCGTTCCCCATAGCGAGCCCTAGAGGACGCAGTTCGAAATTCCCATGAAAGGGAACTGATACTTTTGGATGTCAGTGTCACATATGCAGCTTCATTTGTATGGCTTTTCTGATGCAGGAGGTTTGCTCGGTAGCTCATGCAATATATGGTGTTGCATGCGAGGTGAAGCGTTCCGGTCCGAATCCCGACTATAGATCAACAAAACAGCTCAAACCTGCATATAAGGAAGTTCAAATAGGATGGATGCATCAGCTAATGTGTTTTTTATATCACTTTTGCTTTCGTTATGACTATCGGGTAGGTTTAGGGTTGGGTTTGGTGTAGGGCAGGGTAGGCAAGTTGGGTCCTAGAGAGCCGCAGTCCTGCAGAGTTCAGCTCCAACCCTGAAAAAAAAACTCACCTGCCTATAGCCTTAGTAATCCTGAAGACATTGATTAGCTTGTTCAGGTGTGTTTGATTAGGGTTGGAGCTGAACTCTGCAGGACTGCGGCTCTCTAGGACCGAACTTGCCTACCCATGGTGTAGGGGAATGTTATTTTCCAACACGATAGAGCTTTAAAATTTTAGCGACACTCACTGGACATTTAAATTCTGAACCGCCGCAATACTTGCCTGAAGCAATGTAATAAAAACGCAGCAATGTGAGTCTGAACCAACATCATAAAAAAGTGGTCAGTGTGCAGAAACGACGCCACAAGCACATATTTTCATTGACCCTGGGGTGATGTGTTCTTGGCTCCCTTTGCTCTTTTAAAGAATGAAGCATGTCTTCCAGACAACTTTTGACATCAATTAATTCATGTTTTTAGCATTTTTACTAAATTTGTGCAGTTGAACAAATATTGACCAACTTAAATAGCCTTTAAAAGGCAGTAATAATATCTACATTTCACCCCAAACATTCAAGACATACAGATATTAGTAGCATGTGAGTTACCTGGGAATCAAAGGGCCAGTTTACACTTTATACTTCATGCGTTTTCTCAGGTTTGTTAAAACAGTTCCATTTACACTTAGTGTGTCATTGCAAAATCTTGAATCTTGAATGCATTGCGGAGGGCATTTACACCTGGTCTTTTTGTGATCGGATAGCTATCCAATCAATGAACAAGCAATGAATTGGCTAAGAATAAGGTTGCACGATTAATTGAAATCGCTATTAATCGTCTGGTTTAGTGCAATTGTGAAATCGGTCTGCGATTATAAAAGCTGTTATGTGTAGCTTGTCAGTGAAGTACGGCTCTGTGCTCCATCAGAAAGCATGGCGAGTTTGAGTCGCTTATAACGTGCATTTGAAAAAGCAACATGCTTCAAACATATTTCCAAACATGAGAAGCATTTATGAACCTCTTGGCCAACAAAATACCATATTTAAAGCATGCACCATATTATTTCATAGTATTCTAAACAGCGATAAAGGCTATGTCGATTAGCATTGCATTATAAATATACATTATTATAACGAAAATTATAATAAGAAGAACTCAGATAAACCATATATTGTCGTAGTCGTGTGTTTATTAGTCATGTCGAATCAATGAAAGAAGTTCAATCTTCTGTTTATTCAGCTACAGCTATAGGGATTTCCTGGAACGACGTGCATTACCTTTCTTCTGTGGGGCATATTTAGAGTTTAAGTGCGAGAGCGCCCTCTGGCCTTCGGATGGAGCAGTATTTACTACTGATCACAGAACCTTGCTGCTCATGAAAATCGGAGCTTTTGCCTACCACAAATGCAATTTAATTTTGATTAATCGTGCAAGCCCTAGCTAAGAGTAAATAGTCCCAAACTTGTGATCTTGGCATTGCTATTGCCACTCTCAACAAGTTCAGCTATGAGAACAGTTATTGCCACTTTTTGGAAGGAGTCCAATATTACACCACTTTTTGCAATTACTTGATTATCTGTTGTAAGATTTGGTGATTTACCAGTCACATATATTATTAGAGATAGACTCACTCTCCTGCCCTCCAGTGATTCAAGAAGAAAGCAGATAGCACCGTAGCTCAGGTAAGACCATCTCCAGAGACCTGAATATTCCTGTCTTCACAGTACATTGTACAGACAGTATGAGCTGCAGCCAGCCTCCCTGGATGTGGACACAAAGTGACTGGAGATTGCAGGTAAGCATTTTCTGAATGGTGGAGAAAGTACATTGATCTGAAGGCTTGCAGATTTAAGCTGACAAGTATGAGATTTTCATTAAGAACTATCCATTGATATCCTAGTAAGGGGCTCCAGTGATTAGAAAGAAACACACAAAATCTGATGAGTTTGCCAAAAAAATATTTCGACATGCAAAATTCATCATCCTATATGATTAAATAACCACATTGATAAGGTACACCTTTGTAGCTTATGAAAATTGACAGACACAAACAGATTCTGGAGAGTCTGTATATGTTTCCGTTAGTAATCCTGTTCCTCGAGTGTGAGAAACGAGTGTGCCACTTTAAACTTTGTGATCCTTGTCTTCAGCGATCAACACAGAGTGGACCATGACCTGTGGAACCTTGGCCAAAAAAACCTCCAGAGCTTACCATTTTCTAGTCTTTACTTTCTGTTGTTGCTTACAGACATTCTGGATGTGATAGGAAAGCATTTCTCAGAGGTTTCAGGGAAATACCTGTCTCATCAGGATGTCTCTGATAAATATGCAAGATAGAGTGTATATTAAAGTCAGGTGCATGCAGGACAACCTTAAGTGAAATTAACAATTTCACTTCCTCTTTAGATCATGGAAACTTGCTAGCTGTCCTAGTGTCTTAGAAGGAAATCCAGCAATGAAAGCTAACAAAGAATACATCTCTAACTGTAATCTTGGCTTTCCTAGTCCAAGGAAAACAAATGACTCTCTCTTTGTCCGGGGTTGAAGAGAGGTCCTAAGAGCGTCTAACTTCTTCCCCTGGGATCAGTCCTCCACCCTCCTCAAGCGCTTGATATTTTTTGTATGCCATGATGTTGATTTACTGGCACCTTAAAAATGTGTAACCTTCAGGATGACACCAAAGCAGTTGGGAGTGCAGTGTCCAACTTGTCAAAGACAACAACACCAAACACACTCTAAAATGGCTTGCTTAAGAACAAATTCTCGACTCTATTGAAGTACCCAGCAACTAAGAGCATCTATACTGAATTACACTTGTGGGAAGATCTGAAAACAGCAATGGGGAGATGTCACACTTCTAATTGAGAAGAAATGTAACAATTTGGACAGAAGAATGAGACAAACTCTCAGTACAGAAAAACAGGTTTAGGTGGCAAGATTTCATATGCTGGTTTGACCAAATCTTTCAACTATAACCTTGTTATAAGTGTAGTTTAATAAGTTCTCTTTCTCACAAGGCTTGCAGATCCAAAATGAGCCGTTGTCTCCACACCCACAGGTTTGTAGATAACAACTTAACATTTCATCCCGAGTCAGCCGCAGGAAGAGGTGTAACTCTGTGACAATGGCTTGCGCCATGTGCCAGAGCAACAGGAAATAAAGACAGGCCTATTTTACAGAGATAAGATGCTACACTGTGGGGCAATGGAATCGTAGGTGCTTTTCCATTTGGACTGTGAAATTGGAGCCTTTTTGCAGTTGCAAAAATGAAAACCTATCTAGCGCAAGCAAGGTGCTTTACGTATGGATGTCTTCCTCTGTGGTAGGACTCAAGGAGTTTTTGTCATGTTTTATAAATTGAGGGTTTGTTCTAAGCAAACCAATAAGTCACACTTTATATTACATGTCTTTAACTACCACATACTTACCTTATAATTTATGCTTATACTTATTGTGTCCGTATGAGTTGCAACACTGTAATTACAATTAAAGTAACAGCATGTTCGTTCTTATATCTCTCTATACATCTTACTATCGCAAATATTGATTTTAATTTGCACTCCAGTATAAATAGCAGCATACCTTTATAATAGCACAAGTGTAACATATTGCATTTTCAAATTTTATTCATTAAGACTGTGAAACAATAAGGAAAATAAGTCTTCATACTCCGTATGCATGCAATACATTATGTACTGAAGCAGATGCTGCATAATACCACAAGTCAACCACAACCTATAAAACTAACCCTAATCTATGTAGCATCAACAAAACAAGATAATTTCACAAAACAACATGTACGCACACTATATGTTCACTGTATTAGATGTATCACACCTACCAAAAAGCGGGACCCCAATCCCATAAAAAGTGGTTCTGTCCTACCACTAAATATTCAATATAGATGATATACTCTTGATTGATTGCACAGATGCTATTTGAACAACTGATCTGGATGATGACATCATTGTATCAATGATGAACTGACTTTAACTGGAAAATGTAGTGTTTACTATTGTCCTCTTGCATTATCGACGCACTATATCTGTTCTGTATGAAGCACTATATAAATAAAGGTGACTTGACAAGACTAAGTTTGACCACAGTAGACCAGTACACCAGCTGCTAAACATGTCAGTATGTGCCATCAAAAGACAAGAAAGAACAACTCAGACTCTGCCCTGAGGACTCGCCGCCCCTTACTGCAGCCTTATGGAGGCCTCACTGAGACGTTGAGCCTCCCTCTGTTTCTAAAGCCTCCAGTTTTGACTGACTTGAAACATTTTTGCTAATTGTTTAGCAAGACCTTATTCCATATGGTGACTGGATTTACAGGACTCGAAGAACATTTTTTTTTTTTTTTTAGTTCGTAAATCTCTTGTCTCTTACCTACAGAGGATCAGTTTGGGTCACCTAAAAAAAAAAAAAAAAAGAAAAAAAAAAAAGCTTGAACGTCCTTAAAAATCTCTATACATCCTTTTGGATTCAGAATGGCAGCTGTGCATCTCACTTTGCAATTCCAGCCAAGTCCAGTGACAGTCAGACCAAGGTGCCTAGTAAATATAACAGTACAATCTGAGCATTAATTCTACTCCATTGCTTCCTCAACATGGAGCAGCAGAAAACGGTTTGGCCACAGACTCCAGAAATCAATAAGCTCATTGCACTGGACCCCAAGGCTGTGATGCTAGTGTAGTCACACACACACACACACACACACACACACACACACACACACACACACACAGAGCA
>NW_015555909.1:63251-65619 GCF_001515605.1 Sinocyclocheilus anshuiensis | reverse complement strand
ATTTGCTGTTTATTAGTACTTCTAAAGCACATATTAATGCCTTATTCTGCATGATCATATGTTAGATCCTTTAATCCACTCCATACCTAAACTTAACTATAACCTTTCTAACTATTAATAAGTAGCAAATTAGGAGTTTATTGAGGCAAAAGATGTAGCTAATATTTAGTTAATAGTGAGAATTGGTCCCCAAACTAAAGTGTGACCAATATGTAATTGTCTCTACTTTTTATTCACATCTAGTGTGCGTAGTAATTTACTTTACAGTGGTTAAACTATGAATATTATTGGCTGTAATTTTCCTAATTTTTGCATTAAAGCATTTGCATTTGCTGAATGAATAAATGTAAAAGTCTATATTCAAATGAATGAATGAATGAAACATTTTACATGTAAAATGTAATAGAATGCACGTTACACCTCTGTTTCTCAGTTTGCACTGGCTACCAATAGCTGCTCGCATAAAATTCAAGGCATTAATGTTTGCCTACAAAACCACCACTGACTCTGCACCCCTTTACCTAAATTATTTACTTCAGATGTTTGTTCCCTCTAGAAGTGTCACGATTCACACTAGGAGCACGGGAACGAAGGAGCGAGGAGACGAGAAGTAAAGCAAATTCCAAAGTCTTTAATGAAAACAAAGCTGGGTGCACAGGAACACGGGTAATCACGGAGAACACAAAATGACATATAACAGTGGACCCTAGAAACAGGGACACACAGGGCTTAAAAGTAAAAGGAGGTAAATGAGATAATTAATTAAACACAGCTGGAACTGATAGAACTAAATAGGGACAGGAACAGGAAAACCAAATATGGGCATAATCTTCAAACTGGAGCACGTGGGGGAGGAAAACACAACACAAGACATGGTGACAAGAGTCTGACATTACTCCCCCCTCCCGGAAGGCGCATCCTCGCGCCACACAACATCCAACGGGGAGGGAGGTGGGCGCTCTGGAGGTCCCTCAGGACAGACACGGGACGGCGATACCCGTTTGGGGTGCCATGGCGGAGCAGGCAGTCCAGGAGGCCATGGCGGATCAGACAGTCCAGGAGGCCATGGCAGAGTAGGGAACTCAGGAGGCCATGGTGGATCAGACAGTCCAGGAGGCCATGGCGGATCAGACAGTCCAGGAGGCTATGGAGGAGTAGGGAACTCAGGAGGCCATGGCGGATCAGACAGTCCAGGAGGCCATGGCAGAGCAGCCTCCGCCACTACGGCTGAAGCCCTACTACCCCACTCAAAAAAAAATACTTGGGGAGATTTACAGGCATCTTGGCAGGAACGGGGTCCTGAGGGTGTTCTGGAGGAGCAGGCACTGGTGGGCACTCGAGGCGCGGGCACAGGAGTGCGCTCTGGACTGGATTCAGGGACTGGAGCCCTCCTTGGCCTAAACTCGGGGACAGGGGCATTCACTGGGTTAAACTCGGGGATAGGAGCCCTCACTGGGCTAAACTTAGAAACAGGAGCCCTCCGTGGTCTAAACTCGGGAACAGGAGCCCTCCGTGGGCTAAACTCGGGGATAGTAGTCCTCACTGGGCTACACTCGGGAATAAGAGCCCTCACTAGAGCGAGCTCTGGGGCTCGAGCCGACACAGGAGCGAGCTCTGGGGCTGGAGCCGACACTGGAGCGAGCTCTGGGGCTGGAGCCGGCACAGGAGCTTGTCTTCGGAGGAAAAAACAAATATGGGCATAATAATTAAATTGGAGCACGTGGGGGAGGAAAACACAACACGAGACATGGAACAGAGTCTGACATTTATAGCCTAAATGCTTTAACTTTAGAGGATTTGTTGTGGAGAGAAGGGAACTAATAGCTGCGTTTATAATGTTCACAAACATTCTGCTTTACCGGTATTTCAGCCTACATTGAGCAGCGGGTTAAGATACCAGATCTCTTCCTGTATTTTTTTCTTCTTCTTTTTGAGTAAAGAAAGGCTGTACTTTATTATTATTATTGGCTAAGAAAATGTTTAAAAAAATAACGTTATTAACCGGTATTTTTTCTACTTGAACCGGTTTCGGAATGGTAATAATACAGAGGAACGCAGGAACAGAAACGTTAAAATATCGATCGAGTGAACTGATGGAATAATTTTTTTTTTAGTTTTCAAGCCGTGATTTAAGCTACTCACTCTCATGTTGTCATGATTCGCTGCCGGAAGGAACGCTGGGGACGCGGAGAAGCGTTAAACAGTCTTTCCACAACAGGAACGAGGAATGACACACGAACAACTTATAGACCCGACAAACACTAACTGAACGGACTGGGGCTTATAAACACAGGATAACGAGGGCCTAATCGAGGGGACTAAGGAGACACACCTGGAATCAAATTAACACAATCAACAAGATGGAGAA
>NW_015555909.1:60870-62107 GCF_001515605.1 Sinocyclocheilus anshuiensis | reverse complement strand
TCAGGAGGCAGGAGGCCATGGTGGATCAGACAGTCCAGGAGGCCATGGCGGATCAGACAGTCCAGGAGGGGAGTAGGGAAGCCTCCGCCACTACGGCTGAAGCCCTACTACCCCACTCAAAAAAAAATACTTGGGGAGATTTACAGGCATCTTGGCAGGAACGGGGTCCTGAGGGTGTTCTGGAGGAGCAGGCACTGGTGGGCACTCGAGGCGCGGGCACAGGAGTGCGCTCTGGACTGGATTCAGGGACTGGAGCCCTCCTTGGCCTAAACTCGGGGACAGGGGCATTCACTGGGTTAAACTCGGGGATAGGAGCCCTCACTGGGCTAAACTTAGAAACAGGAGCCCTCCGTGGTCTAAACTCGGGAACAGGAGCCCTCCGTGGGCTAAACTCGGGGATAGTAGTCCTCACTGGGCTACACTCGGGAATAAGAGCCCTCACTAGAGCGAGCTCTGGGGCTCGAGCCGACACAGGAGCGAGCTCTGGGGCTGGAGCCGACACTGGAGCGAGCTCTGGGGCTGGAGCCGGCACAGGAGCTTGTCTTCGGAGGAAAAAACAAATATGGGCATAATAATTAAATTGGAGCACGTGGGGGAGGAAAACACAACACGAGACATGGAACAGAGTCTGACATTTATAGCCTAAATGCTTTAACTTTAGAGGATTTGTTGTGGAGAGAAGGGAACTAATAGCTGCGTTTATAATGTTCACAAACATTCTGCTTTACCGGTATTTCAGCCTACATTGAGCAGCGGGTTAAGATACCAGATCTCTTCCTGTATTTTTTTCTTCTTCTTTTTGAGTAAAGAAAGGCTGTACTTTATTATTATTATTGGCTAAGAAAATGTTTAAAAAAATAACGTTATTAACCGGTATTTTTTCTACTTGAACCGGTTTCGGAATGGTAATAATACAGAGGAACGCAGGAACAGAAACGTTAAAATATCGATCGAGTGAACTGATGGAATAATTTTTTTTTTAGTTTTCAAGCCGTGATTTAAGCTACTCACTCTCATGTTGTCATGATTCGCTGCCGGAAGGAACGCTGGGGACGCGGAGAAGCGTTAAACAGTCTTTCCACAACAGGAACGAGGAATGACACACGAACAACTTATAGACCCGACAAACACTAACTGAACGGACTGGGGCTTATAAACACAGGATAACGAGGGCCTAATCGAGGGGACTAAGGAGACACACCTGGAATCAAATTAACACAATCAACAAGATGGAGAA
>NW_015555909.1:52931-60630 GCF_001515605.1 Sinocyclocheilus anshuiensis | reverse complement strand
CGTGGGCTAAACTCGGGGACAGGAGCCCTCCGTGGGCTAAACTCGGGAACAGGAGCCCTCTGTGGGATAAACTCGGGAACAGGAGCCCACTCTGGGCTGGATTCAGGAACTGGGAAGCGCTTACGAGAAGCTGGAACTGGAGGGTGCTCTGGAGGAGCAGGCACAGCAAGGCGCTATCGAGGAGCTGGCACTGGAGCGAGCTCTGGGGCTGGAGCCGACACTTGAGCTAGCTCTGGGGCTGGAGCCGACACTGGAGCGAGCTCTGGGGCTGGAGCCGACACTGGAGCTAGCTCTGGGGCTGGGGCTGGAGCCGACACTGGAGCGAGCTCTGGGGCTGGAGCCGACACTGGAGCTAGCTCTGGGGCTGGGGCTGGAGCCGACACTGGAGCGAGCTCTGGGGCTGGAGCCGACACTGGAGCTAGCTCTGGGGCTGGGGCTGGAGCCGACACTGGAGCGAGCTCTGGGGCTGGAGCCGACACTGGAGCAAGCGTGGGGCTGCTGGCGGGCCTGACTTCAGAGCGGCCGTTGGGCAAGTGGGAGCCACGGCCGTGGGGCTTGTGGGAGCCGCGGCCGGCGGACTTGACAACGGCGTGGCCGGCAAGCTTGTCTTCGGAGCGGCCGGCGGGCTTGACTTCGGAGCCGAGTGCCGAGTGCCGAGGCCAGGCTCCCCGAGCTCCCTGTTCCGAGCTCCTCCCGAACTGTCTGATCCGCCATGGCGCCCTAAACTGCCTGATCCACCATGGGTCCCAGAACGGGTACCGCTCTGGAGGCCTGCCGTCCCTTGTCTGTCCTGAGGGGTTTCCAGAGCGCCCCCCCCTCCCCGTTGGATGTTGTGGGGCGCGTGGACGCGCCTTTCAGGGAGGGGGAGTAATGTCAGCCCTGTGCTCTGTGTTTTGTGTTTTCCTCCCCAACATGCTTTCCATGACCCAGTTTTCCCTCATGTTCAGTTATGTTTATTGATCCCAGGTGTTTCTCGTCAAGTCCTGTGTACTTAAAGTGGTTCCTGTTCAGAGTTTGGTTGTGCTGTCTTGAACGTCGATCCCGTGTCCTATGTGTGTTTTCCCTAGATGTCATTAAAGACTGTTGATCTTGATTCTCCTGCTTTCTCCTCGTTCCTCGCCGTGACACAAATGTTGTATCATGTTTTTTTTTTTGTTTTTTTTTCTGCTAACAGCTGGAAAGAGGTAAGCTTTTTTTAAGCTGCATTGAACCTTGATGGTATATCATGCAAAGATATTTGGTGATAGTGGTGTTAAGAAGTTTCTGGTGTGACTCAGCTGAGATCGACAAATATGCTTTCATAAGGTAAGTAGACTCCTGAATTATGAATCATAGCAGAAACTCATGAACTAATTTCACTAGATGTCCAGTTTTGTTGTTCAGTAATCTCCATCATGTATCCTTTATTAATAGAATATGTACCCCATGATTAAAAAATAACTAGGCCTGTAATAAAATACCAATATACAATTATAAAAAGTATATCGTCTTTCTAAATCACTCAAAACATAAGATTGTTGGGTAACACTTCATTTTAAGGTGTCCTTGTTATACATGTTACATGTACTTACTAAATTAATAACAATTAATCATGCATAATTACATGCAAGTAACCCTAAAACAACCCCTAATCCTAACCAGTGCTTAATTTGTAAATGAAACATTGCCGGATCCAAATCAGCAGTTAAAAGAATACAACTTCAGTTTTCCCGGAACATTCAATAACGTCACTAAACGGTGATGACACAACTATAAAAGCATCATTCATTTTATTATGGTATTATTTCTGGTATTATTACACTCTCTCCAGACGTTCAGCTGCTCACAAAAGAGTGGAGAGAGTGGGTTAAGCAGCACCAATCAACGAGAGCGATTTTGAATTTAAGAAAGCTGATTGGTCAATAATATGTTGAGGACCAATACATAATCTACAAATCATGCTCCAAATCTACATAAACCCACAAGTCTCATATGCACGCCCGCACTGTCACGATAATGCACTTGTTAATGCCGGATCTTTAAAAACAAATACCGGAATGCAAAAATCCAAAATCTGACATTTTCCGGAACAGGATCCGGAAGGATCTCGCTCAGATTAAGCACTGAAAACCCTAATCATACAAGTACATGTAGTTAATAAATATTACCCTGTACTTAAATGTATAATTACACTGTAACAAGGACCCCTTAAAATAAAATGTATCAGATTGTTGTTTAGGCCATACATACCACGTAATATTAGAATAGGTACGTACAGTATAAATTATTTGTAATTTTACAGGTTGTTACCCCTTTATTCCCCAAACGTCACATATTAGTCCCTTATACCTACACGGAGGTACTGAATAGGTACACTATAATTAAAAAAAAGGTTGTAAATTCTGTTTACTTGCGCTGTAAATTGCAGGCTGTAATCTAAAGCGTTACCGAATAGGTACCTGTTACGTTTTAAAATATAATTCCATTATAAATAATTTGTATATCTGGTTGCTAGCCCCCTTATTACCTAATCACATTGTTCCCTTATACCTACACATAGGAACACTATAATTACCAAAACATACACCATAACTTCAGTTTACTTACACAGTTCTTTGCAGGTAGCATATCTGGTTTTTACCCCCTTATTTCCCAAACGTAACACATTGTTCCCTTATACCTACACGTACGTTCTTTATAGGTACACTAATTACAGACACGTACACTGTAATTACAGTATACTTACGTAGTTCTTTGCGGGTTGTAATCTGAAGCGTTACCAAAAAAAAAAAAGAAAAACACTTGACCCTCTAACACTTGCACTCTATTCATTTTCTATATTACAGTCTATTACACCCAATTTTTGTGCATGCTTTTTTGTGTGTATTATCACTTGTGCTAACACCAGACTCAGCTAGAATCAGTTGCGAGTCAAGTGTCCAGTTTGATTCATGTGAGGTAGCTATTTGTGAGGCGTGCATGAATAGTCCTTCAAATCTGTTACTTATTTCCATGTTGGTTAGGATACCATGCTGTAGACAGCAAAACAGCTCTGTGAGCTTTTGGTGTTGGATTCCATCAGTGAATTTATATTTAAAATCTTTCGTATGTATTAAAAATGGTTTGTGTTTTTTCAGTAAGTTTGACCCAGAGTGGGAAAGTTGTCCCAGATGTGACCTACAAACACAGTGATATTGAGCTGTTGTCCTTAACCTAAATGAGGCATATCACATCTATGCCTATAACATCCTTATTCAATTTTATGTTGAGTTATAAGAAACAGACCCCTGTAAGACAAACAGGATTATACTGAAATGATTGCCTGTGGTGATCCCTCTTTCTCCCATTCTCTTCTTCCATCTGCACGGAGAAGGGTTTGTAATCAGGTAAAGGGGCGTCCTAATGTCTGTAGAAGGGAAGTAGTTGATGCAACAATGTGAATTACCTGAAGACAGATGTTATGAGGAGAAAACAGGACAGGGTGAATGAAAGAAACAAAATGCAAAAAGGTCAATCAGATGCGATCAAAATATACAGACATGCACAAGAAAAACAAAAAATTATGACTTGTACTACACCCTTCAAAATAAAGGTTGTAACCACAGTTATAATAAATGTATGCGTTCATATTTACACCTTTAGAAATACAATGCATTAAAACACATGACAAACAAACCTTTAAATATTATATTGCATATTGCAATTTGGTTACAATTATTTATGAAAAGATATAACACCTTTATAATGCATTATACATAAAGGCTTTAATTAAAGTGTTATCCTAATAATTTCAACAACATCAATACCAAGATTATTATGGATAAACTACTCCCTAACCATCTAGATGTTTCTTACTCTGGAGGAACAGCATTTTAATGGCAATTCTTTTTGCGAGAGAGAACCAAGATAGAGGAACAATATAACTCATGCATTTGACCTTTCAGACTTATGAAACAGGACTGTCATATGCTGACAGAACCTTAATATATATTTATACTTTTCCTCTTGACCTAAGCATGTTGTTACACCTCCAGTCTAAATACTCCTTTAAACGGAGCAAGACTTTATCTTTGTCTTGAGTTGAAGATCACTTTTCTAAATAGTAATATTCTCTGTTAAAAAAAGGCTAAAACAGGGAAGACGGCAACATTAATATTTGCTGACTAAAAAGTGGTAATTTAGTGTTAGCTTAAAGACCAATTTCCACCTGATTATACCCATACAAATTAGTTTTGTTTTTATAAAATCAATGTATTAAAGTTGATTCATTAACATTAAACAAACAAACAAAAAAAAGCCATTTTATTTATTAATTTATGGATGGAAGCCTCTTTCACCACTTTTACCTTTTGAAAGTCTTCTCATTTGGAACATATCTATGATTTAGCTTAATTTTTAAAATGCTGTCTCAGTATAGCCAGCTCTCCAGTTTTGGAACAATTCTTGGCATTGCCAGTTTATCTGTACATCTCTCTGTTTATATATTCATTTTAACTGTACATCTGGCAATGCAGTGCAGGGAGATAAAGAAACTAATATGAGAAGAAGATGTCAGTGTCAGGAGAGAACCATCTAAGATGTAGATAAACAAATAGAGCTTTTGAAATCTACAGTCAGAATGGATGGAGCAGAGCACATAATCAGTCAACAGTAGGATGTGCCAGTGCGAGAGAACCAGTGTTAGTCATGTGAACTCAGCATCTGCTGCAAACACCCACAAACACAGGATGCATCTACCACAACACACATAAACAAGTGCATTCACACTTTACATGATGAAGGTGAGCTTAAAGAAATGGTTTTCAAAAATGTTTAAATTGGAATGTTAATGTTTTTTTTGTTTTTTTGAAGTGTAATGAATGTGAATGGAGGCTGTGAAGCTCCAAAAAGGACAAAAAAGGGTCCCACTTTATATTAGGTGGCCTTAACTACTATGTACTTGCATTTAAATTAATCATTTGGTACAATGCACTAATTGTGTACATACATGTTTTAACATAGTACTTATATTTTTAAAAATACCTGCATGTAATTACATCTGTAATTAATTTCTGTAATTACATTTATAATTACAGTGTTGACCCATCCCTTACACCTTAACCCAACCTTAAACCTACCCATACCACCAAACCTGTCCCTAACCTTACCCGTATCCCACCTCAATAGCGGCAAAAGTGATTTGCAATACAATATGAACACAATAAGTACATTGTACTTCTTTTTTTGATGCAAGTACAAAGTAGTTAAGGCCACCTAATATAAAGTGTGACCCAAAAATGCATTATAAAAGCAGTCAATTTATCTTGGGCTACTTTCTAAATCTTCTGATGCCGTATAATAGTTTTGATTGAAAAACATACCGACTGTATGCATATTAATGGAGAATTCGTGGTTGCTGTTCTTTTTGAAAATTATCAGCTTGCATCACCTTGTCATTTTTCATTTTCGCTATATGGCAAACAGTAGCAAGAAATATTCCTCAAAACATCTCATTTTGAGTTCAACAGCAGAAAGAAGTCAAATAACAACATGAGGGTGAGTAATGATGACTGAATTTTCATTTTTGGATGAATTATTACTTGAAATGCCACCATAACACAGAATGAACATGTTTTGTTTCATTTGAATTAAATGGCAGTAAATGAACAGCAATATTCATGAAGTGCCCATACAGTCCCGACCACAAGTTCTCACACACCCACACGAGCAAAAGAGAAAGCACTGCTCGGGCGCCACTCTGTCACGCACCCTGTTGTGTTGAAATCATTTAGTGTCACTCAAATATTGATATGGAAATAAGCACTGAGTGATCTGACAAAGTGATGGAGAGACCTCCATTTCTCTCTCTCACTGTCTATAGATGCTCTATGTTCCAGACGTTACTGTCTGTGAAAATAAAATCAATATGCTGGACAGATCACAACTCGACAGTCTCTATTCTACTCTAACTTTCAGACTAACTTCCAACGAAAAAAAAAAAAAAAAAAACTTGCTTCAAGCAAGCTTTACCAGAACTTTGAAAAATCCAATGATTGTTTTTTTTGGCAGTGGCTAAATAGCAATGGATTCTATTTACACTATGTAAAAATAGCAATATTTTCTGCAATTTATACTACTTATTGCAAATAGTGGCAGTTATCTGCAACTCAGTATTGTAGTACATTATAAAACAGTATGCAATGATAATGTATTAAGTGCAAATTATAATTTGTATTAGAATTATTAAAGTGATTAGGACAATAAAGCCCTCCCTACAACCCCCCCTTACCCTATCCGATAGTTTATTTTAAACTTTTTGATTATTTCCTTCATTTTTATTGAAAATAAATGCCTTTCCAATGTGATATGAGATGCGCATTCGAACTGGGGTTGATCGCGTCATAAAGAATGCATCAATAACTTTATCATCTACACCATTGAAACCTTTAATTGACGGCCATCTTTTGTAATGTTGTCCAGCCCAATCACGCGTTGGTGGGCGGAGTTAGTGCAAAATAGCCTCTGCCAAAAAGGCGGGCTATTTGCACTTAGTGTAAATAGGCGCGCTGTTATTTTTCAAGGGGCCGTTTACATGACAACGTTTTCAGAAACTTTGTATACGTTTTGCCTGTTTGTTTACACGACAGCGGCGTTTTGGGAACTGAAAACGCATATTTTTTTCAAAGTGCAAGTTTTTGAAAACGCCACCGTTATCGTTTCCGGTTATACAGTTGTGTGATATGACAACATTAAAGGTTCTGCCTGAAAACAGCCACGACAAGGTCAAATGCATGTAAACAAACTGCAATGTAAACAAACTTTAATAGCTTATTTCTCTTTAAATGTTTCATTCGAATTAATTCTAATTTAAGTAAAATGGTAATTCAGTAAGAGCCTGATTAAAGATAAAAATCAGTGTCTCTGTAATTTAGAGACACTTATAAATGAGGTGTTTTCCATTTACAAATATTATAAAGTTCTTAAAGGGATAGTTCACCCAAAAATTAAAACTGTCTTCATTTAGCCTACTCAGCATCATGTCATTTCAAACCTGTATGAATTTCTTTCTTCTGTGGAACATAAAAGAAGATATTTTGAGAAATTCAAGAAATGTTTGTCCATACAGTAGAAATCAAGATTAACCATAATGGTTTTGTAACATTCTATAAAATATCTTTTGTGTTTTAGAGAAGAAAGTAAGGCATACAGGTTTGGAAAGACATGAGGGTGAGGAAAGGATGACAGCATTTATTAGCAGTAAATTTCCTATGTTCTAGCACAAAATCAATGCTTATACTGTCAAGTGCATTTCTATGTGACAAAAATGCAGTAGGCTATTAGTTTGTTGCATTTGCTGTGAATTCAGTAATATATCATTATTTGTTTTTGTCCTCATTTATTTATTTATTTACTTACTCCAATTGAAGGCCCTATAACACAGCGAAACATTCACAGGGAAACTTGAGGGCCGGAGAGGCTGGATTTGTCCAGGGCCGAATTTTAACCCTTGACTGCTTTTATTGTCCTCATTTGTAAGTCGCTTTGGATAAAAGCATCTGCTAAATGACTAAATGTGAATGTATGTAGACATGCGCAGTACGTGTCGATTTTAAAGGCAAGCGTGAAAAAACATACACAACAATGGCGGAGCACATGGTACTGTTGTCGCTGTTTAAGAGCGTGTGACATCATATACAGATGCATCATATACATTATATAATCATCACTTCCCTACACTTAT
>NW_015555909.1:47813-51972 GCF_001515605.1 Sinocyclocheilus anshuiensis | reverse complement strand
TACACTTATTGTTTACTAACAAGGTGACAGCACCAACTACTGGCCTGGCATACGTAATACAGCGTTTTTGGGCATTTTCGCGGATATGTGTAAACGCGAATCGTTTTGAAAACGTTGTGTATACGTGAAACATTTTAAGAACGCAAGGGAATAACTTTTCCGTTTTTGACTACATTGTTGTCGTGTAAACGTAGCCCCAGTAACCTGTTAGCATGTTAGCAGACTGATAATACAGTTACCAGAACAAGTTAGGATCCGCACAGCAGTGCAGGAAAACCCAACTGCCGATATTGTTGTTTTTTTCAGTGAAAAACGCGCTTGAGAAGTTGCTGAAAGACGTCATTCGTTAATTTGCATATTTATGACATAATCACATATTTGCATTCCACCTAGAGTCCGCCTTTTACACATTTTATTCAGAATGTGTAAAAAGTCTTCTTTGTTTTACTGTATGTTGTGCTATTTTTTTATAGTTAAATGAATTTCTTTCAGAAATGACATTACAAGAATAATGCTGAGCATATCTTTGTGCTTATTCAGATTATACAAATTGTTATTATGCATATGCTAATCAAATTTATGCGATTCTGCACTCGATCTTTCAACATCCGTCTTTTGTAAGCGTGCGTCTGTGGATGCTGTGTGCATGTAAATGGTGTGGTGTTTTCTCCTGATAAGACTCGAAGCCTAAAGAGGAAGAGTTAAATATGCCAAACCGCACGCTCTTGCAAAATTGTACCCAGACAGCACAATCACACACAAACACAGGCACACACTCACTCTGGCACATGCTGACCTCTGAGTTTCTAGAATGCCAGTGATAGAGTCAAGAAAGATTGTGCTTCACTACACACGTCTTTAAAATGGTCAAATACAGCTTGGAAATTCATACAATGATGACAAAACGGTCACTCCTGTTACCATATTGTACTAAAAAATGATAATGAACAGGTTTCCTTAACATCCCCTTTAAGTTCCATTGGTCAGACAAACAGCTCCACCTGCAACTTATTTTTATAAAGAAAAAGAACAGTGAATGAAATTGTAGGTCTAGTACTAGTTCGGAAACAATCATTTTGAACTATTTGCAAATAATATTTTAAAATATGCACATATTCACTTATTTTTGTATGCCTAATTTGTCGAAAACCCAAAATGTTTCTTGTCTCATCACATTCAGTTAGGAATTACAGTACATGAATATTGTTATGATACAACATGCTATTTTCAATTTAAAATGGCAAAACTTGAAGAAAAAAGTTTGCATAGTAGTTTGCATCATTGGATGTTACTGTCGGTCGTAAAACAGTTGTCAAATATTAAAAGTTTCTCTACTTCCATGTGGCAATTTGGCCATTGCTAATTATTTGCGGGACTTGTCCTCTTCAAAGTCTATGGAGGTTACAGCCTGCATTGTCTTTTGAAAGTCAGTCTACCAATGCCGTACTTACAGTTTCTGCACATTAAACTGGTAGAGGACAAAGTGTTTTATCATCAAAAATTACTCACATCACTTAAATAGGACTGGATGAAAAGTTATACTAAAAGGAAAACAAGTGATGTGTGAAACAGCACAAGCTGTAATGATGTGTATCTCTCTCATGCTGAGAGCGTTCTAGAACAAAATGCTGAGTGAGCTTTTCTAAGAACAGTTCATGAACTCCCAGTGTGTGTGTGTGTGTGTGTGAAGATTATCCGTTTTTGTACACTCTGTGCACTCAGCTAAACCTGTGTCCGCTTCAACTGTCCCATACCGTCAATCTATGTGTGTGTGTGCAAAAAGTACCTGTTCTTGTTGTTTTTGTACTTGCTGCATATCTGTGGGCATGGTAGTGTGTGTGTCTCTTCCAAATGTCCCCACAGTAATACTAGTAAATTGTGACCTTGTGGGGACATTTTTGGTCCCCATGAGGAAACAAGCTTATAAATCATACAGAATGAAATGTTTTAAAAATTTGAAATAGCATAAGTTTTTGTGTGAGCGGTAGGTTTAGGGTAAGAGATAGAAATAGAACATACAGTTTGTACAGTAGTAAAACCATTACACCTATGGAATGAAAGCATCAAGCATGGAAATCAGTATGTGTGTCTATGTGTGAGTGTGTGTGAGTGTGTGTGTGTGTGTGTGTGTGTGCGCGCGCAATCCGGACTGGCAGAAGGAAGCTCTATTGTAGCTGTTAGTGCTTGAGTAAACAGCACAGAGCGTTCCCTCTCATCTCTCACCAACTTTACCTTCCTCCTCTTCCTCATTCTCACTACACAGCGCTCTCTCTCTCTTTCTCTCTCTATCCAGAGGCTGGCTGAGCTCCCAAAACTCATTGTATCTGAAATGCTTCTTTAACTCTATGTGCTTTTTACACATTGTTACAGCCTGGTGGAAAAATTACAAATACATAAACAAGACTTACATTTTCATTGATAGGTGGTTGCTAAGGTGTTGTAAGTAGTTTTAGTGCATTTCTATGGTTTTGTGTGGTTGCTACACTGTAAAACCTATAGTCAAATTTATTAAATTAATTGAGTTAATTTCACTCAATTATTATGGAAAGTTCAATCAATAACTGATTATATTAAGAAGTACTGAAACTGAATGAGTTACAGCAGATTTCCAGCATGCTTTGCTTCAGATTCTGTAAGGCTAGAAAATGTTGAAATTAAATTGTATGTGTTTTTATTAAATTAATATAAAGGGAGATCTGTTAGTGTTTATTATTATTATTATTATTAGATTTAAAAGTATTTATGTTATGGCTTGGGGGTCACAATAAACAAACAAATAAATAACATCATGTTAACATTTTTTTTCCATGGCATTTTTACAGTATTTTACAGTTAAAATTACACTCATTTGTTTACAGTGTTGTGCAAAAGAGCAGAGCCTTTGGTTTAGTTGAGGATGGGTCAAGACTATTTTATACTGCTTTGTTTAAAAGTAGTACTTGCTGATGCAGTGATAATGTTGTGTTTCAGTCAACACAGTTCAGTGTCAGCAACATAAAATAATTGAGTGGAGTTTAATTGTATTTTATATAGTATTTTAGTGAACTCAATTGAAATCAGTTTACAGCACTCAGAACTCTTGGTTTCTGAACTTAAATTAATTGAGGTAATCAGTTTCCTCAGTTGACCCTTCGCAAAGACCCGTCCCTCTTAGTTACAGTGGAAATGTCCAACAAGCCATGGTACTCTCATGCCACACACCATGTTCTCATGCAGTGAAAAATACATTGCAGAGCAAAGAGGAAACTGACAACACGCCGCCAGACAAAACAAAGCAGGGTACCTCTGGTATGAAACAAGCTGAGCGTTTTTTTTTTCCCTCCCAAACAATAAATACTGTTTTGTGGCTCTTTAATGTGTGACAGAACACTGTAGTGCCTCAGTTCAAGTGGCACATGAACCAATCATCTTTTCCTCTTTACTACTAGTTACAGCACGAAATAAACATGAATGAACATCAGCATGTATGTTGTTTTAACCGCAGAAAGACACCATTTTTTTAAGTTCAAGTCCACCAATGTTAACTCTTTCCCCGCCAGCGTTTTTGAAAAAAGTTGCCAGCCACCGCCAGCGTTTTTGCTGATTTTCATTAAAATTTCATGGCCCACAGACTATTTTGTTGTATGAATATCTGAACATGCAATACATCAAGATAAAGATCAGACCCTCTACTTTCAAACTTTGTTCTAGCTTTAAGCATTGTTTTGTTTATCAACACTTGAATGAAGGTAGGTTTCATAAAAAAGCAACATTTTGAGCAAAAAGCTGAGAAAATCGCATTTTTATCAAATACTACATTTGGATCATATTCAGTAATATTATCAAAGCAAAGATGCAGTAGATGGTTTCCATCAGCACTCCCAAAGCTTGGACAGGCCTTTACCACTTTCTGGATTGACATTTCTCTCTGTAACATTAGGCAGTTTTCACTTATATGCTGTTAGTGTTGATGATCGCATTATTTTTCATATGCATATGCATACATATGAGATCGCTCGTTTCTGCATCTTCCTGGTCTGTGTTTTGATCGGCACATTCAAGACTCATCCAGGAGATGCGTGATAGTGCCCCCTAGTGTATAAGAGCGAGAACGCGGAAACCCAGAAAATTCCGTGTTTGGCAGGGAAGTGTTGTCTCATGAATGTTGTCTCATGGCGGG